>NW_026543501.1:0-26279 GCF_028750875.1 Macrosteles quadrilineatus
CGGAGGTTGCTTGACGTTTTTGCAAATAACTTTTAAATGGTGAGGAAATCGACCAAAGTGGAAGGTAATATTCCGAAAGAGAATAAAATTGCCTACAATCTACTAGTATGCATTTTTTGGAAATACTCAAGAAAGGTACCAAAAATTGCCTCAACAATGAAAAAATTGAAAATCCCCGTCTTCAATGTAGACAATAAACATAGCAAACATTAAATTTCACACTTTTTTATTTTAAGCCAAATTTAGGCCACATTTATTGAGTATTTTCATGAAATGCATACTAGTAGATTGTAGGAAATTTTATTCTCTTTCGGAATATTACCTTCCACTTTGGTCGATTTCCTCACCATTTAAAAGTTATTTGCAAAAACGTCAAGCAACCTCCGAATTACTAGTGATGAAAAAAGTTAGAGATTACTTTTTAACTTTGTACAATTAAATCTACAGTTCTGCTGGATCAATTTTGTTAAATAATGTGTCTTTGGAAGGCATAAACTCTTTGAGCTGCTTTTTCATTTGATGCATATTTTATGGTGGTAAGTTTAATAGTATAAAAGTTATAAAGCGTTAAAACCCAGCTATTCATTTAGAAACACCCGGTATTATAGGAAGGATAATATACAAATAAATATATATAAATGTTTTTGATCATAATATAAATACATATTTTATAATATTTTTATAATAATAATTATATATGAATGAACACTTTTTAATAATGTTTTTGTTATTAATAATACATATATAATAATATTATAGGAAGGATAATATACAAATTAATATATATAAATGTTTTTGATCATAATATAAATACATATTTTATAATATTTTTATAATTATAATTATATATGAATGATCACTTTTTAATAATGTTTTTAATAATAATAATACCTATATATTAATATTATAGTAAGGATAATACGCAATTAAATATTGACAGGTTTTTTATCATAATATGAATACATATTTTAAAATTTTTATATAAAAATAATTATATATGAATGAACACTTTTTAATGATGTTTTTGTAATTAATAATACATATATAATAATATTATAGGAAGGATAATTTGCAAATAAATATTCACAGGTTTTTTTTTATCATAATATAAATACATATTTTAAAGTTTTTTATATTAATAATTATATATGAATGAACACTTTTTAGTAATGTTTTTGTAATTAATAATACAAATATAATAATATTATAGAAACGATAATATGAAAATAAATATTGACAGGTTTTTTTGATCATAATATAAATACATAGTTTAAAGTTTTTTTATAATTATAATTATATATGAATGAACACTTTTTAATAATGTTTTTGTTATGAATAATACATATATAATAATATTATAGGAAGGATAATATACAAATAAATATATATAAATGTTTTTGATCATAATATAAATACATATTTTATAATATTTTTATAATAATAATTTTATATGAATGAATACTTTTGAATAATGTTTTTGTTATTAATAATACATATATAATAATATTATAGGAAGGATAATATACAAATAAATATATATAAATGTTTTTGATCATAATATAAATACATATTTTATAATATTTTTATAATAATAATTATATATGAATGAACACTTTTTAATGATGTTTTTGTAATTCATAATACATATATAATAATATTATAGGAAGGATAATATGCAAATAAATATTTACAGTTTTTTTTATCATAATATAAATACATATTTAAAAGTTTTTTATAATAATAATTATATATGAATGAACACTTTTTAGTAATGTTTTTGTAATTAATAATACAAATATAATAATATTATAGAAACGATAATATGAAAATAAATATTGACAGGTTTTTTTGATCATAATATAAATACTTAGTTTAAAGTTTTTTTATAATTATAATTATATATGAATGAACACTTTTTAATAATGTTTTTGTTATGAATAATACATATATAATAATATTATAGGAAGGATAATATACAAATAAATATATATAAATGTTTTTGATCATAATATAAATACATATTTTAAAATTTTTATATAAAAATAATTTTATATGAATGAACACTTTTTAATGATGTTTTTGTAATTAATAATACATATATAATAATATTATAGGAAGGATAATATGCAAATAAATATTCACAGGTTTTTTTTATCATAATATAAATACATATTTTAAAGTTTTTTATAATAATAATTTTATATAAATGAACACTTTTTAGTAATGTTTTTGTAATTAATAATACAAATATAATAATATTATAGAAACGATAATATGAAAATAAATATTGACAGGTTTTTTTGATCATAATATAAATTCATAGTTTAAAGTTTTTTTATAATTATAATTATATATGAATGAACCCTTTTTAATAATGTTTTTGTTATGAATAATACTTATATAATAATATTATAGTAAGGATAATATGCAATTAAATATTGACAGGTTTTTTTATCATAATATAAATACATATTTTAAAGTTTTTTATAATAATAATAATATATGAACACTTTTTAGTAATGTTTTTGTAATTAATAATCCAAATATAATAATATTATAGAAACGATAATATGCAAATAAATATTGACAGGTTTTTTTGATCATAATATAAATACATAGTTTAAAGTTTTTTTATAATAATAATTATATATGAATGAACACTTTTTAGTAATGTTTTTGTAATTAATAATACAAATATAATAATATTATAGAAACGATAATATGAAAATAAATATTGACAGGTTTTTTTGATCATAATATAAATACATAGTTTAAAGTTTTTTTATAATAATAATTATATATGAATGAACACTTTTTAGTAATGTTTTTGTAATTAATAATACAAATATAATAATATTATAGAAACGATAATATGCAAATAAATATTGACAGGTTTTTTTGATCATAATATAAATACATAGTTTAAAGTTTTTTTATAATTATAATTATATATGAATGAACACTTTTTAATAATGTTTTTGTTATGAATAATACATATATAATAATATTATAGGAAGGATAATATACAAATAAATATATATAAATGTTTTTGATCATAATATAAATACATATTTTATAATAATTTTATAATAATAATAATATATGAATGAACACTTTTTAATAATGTTTTTGTTATTAATAATACATATATAATAATATTATAGGAAGGATAATATACAAATAAATATATAAAAATGTTTTTGATAATAATATAAATACATATTTTATAATATTTTTATAATAATAATTATATATGAATGAACACTTTTTAATAATGTTTTTGTTATTAATAATACATATATAATAATATTATAGGAAGGATAATATGCAAATAAATATTCACAGGTTTTTTTATCATAATATAAATACATATTTTAAAGTTTTTTATAATAATAATAATATATGAATGAACACTTTTTAGTAATGTTTTTGTAATTAATAATACAAATATAATAATATTATAGAAACGATAATATGCAAATAAATATTGACAGTTTTTTTTTATCATAATATAAATACATAGTTTAAAGTATTTTTATAATAATAATTATATATGAATGAACACTTTTTAGTAATGTTTTTGTAATTAATAATACAAATATAATAATATTATAGAAACGATAATATGCAAATAAATATTGACAGGTTTTTTTGATCATAATATAAATACATAGTTTAAAGTTTTTTTATAATTATAATTATATATGAATGAACACTTTTTAATAATGTTTTTGTTATGAATAATACGTATATAATAATATTATAGGAAGGATAATATACAAATAAATATATATAAATGTTTTTGATTATAATATAAATACATATTTTATAATATTTTTATAATAATAATTATATATGAATGAACACTTTTTAATAATGTTTTTGTTATTAATAATACATATATAATAATATTATAGGAAGGATAATATACAAATAAATATATATAAATGTTTTTGATCATAATATAAATACATATTTTATATTTTTATAATTATAATTATATATGATGAACACTTTTTAATAATGATTTTAATAATAATAATAAATATATATTAATATTATAGTAAGGATAATATGCAATTAAATATTGACAGGTTTTTTTTATCATATTATAAATACATATTTTAAAATTTTTATATAAAAATAATTATATATGAATGAACAATTTTTAATGATGTTTTTGTAATTAATAATACATATATAATAATATTATAGGAAGGATAATATGCAAATAAATATTCACAGGTTTTTTTTTATCATAATATAAATACATATTTTAAAGTTTTTTATAATAATAATTATATATGAATGAACACTTTTTAGTAATGTTTTTGTAATTAATAATACAAATATAATAATATTATAGAAACGATAATATGAAAATAAATATTGACAGGTTTTTTTGATCATAATATAAATACATAGTTTAAAGTTTTTTTATAATTATAATTATATATGAATGAACACTTTTTAATAATGTTTTTGTTATGAATTATACATATATAATAATATTATAGGAAGGATAATATACAAATAAATATATAAAAATGTTTTTGATCATAATATAAATACATATTTTATAATATTTTTATAATTATAATTATATATGAATGAACACTTTTTAATAATGTTTTTAATAATAATAATACATATATATTAATATTATAGTAAGGATAATATGCAATTAAATATTGACAAGTTTTTTTTTATCATAATATAAATACATATTTTATAATTTTTATATAAAAATAATTATATATGAATGAACACTTTTGAATAATGTTTTTGTTATTAATAATACATATATAATAATATTATAGGAAGGATAATATACAAATAAATATATATAAATGTTTTTGATCATAATATAAATACATATTTTATAATATTTTTATAATAATAATTATATATGAATGAACACTTTTTAATAATGTTTTTGTTATTAATAATACATATATAATAATATTATAGAAAGGATAATATGCAAATAAATATTCACAGGTTTTTTTGATCATAATATAAATACATAGTTTAAAGTTTTTTTATAATAATAATTATATATGAATGAACACTTTTTAGTAATGTTTTTGTAATTAATAATACAAATATAATAATATTATAGAAACGATAATATGCAAATAAATATTGACAGGTTTTTTTGATCATAATATAAATACATAGTTTAAAGTTTTTTTATAATTATAATTATATATGAATGAACACTTTTTAATAATGTTTTTGTTATTAATAATACATATATAATTATATTATAGGAAGAATAATATACAAATAAATATATATAAATGTTTTTGATCATAATATAAATACATATTTTACAATATTTTTATAATTATAATTATATATGAATGAACACTTTTAATAATGTTTTTAATAATAATAATACATATATATTAATTTTATAGTAAGGATAAAATGCAATTAAATATTGACAGGTTTTTTTTATCATAATATAAATACATATTTTAAAATTTTTATATAAAAATAATTATATATGAATGAACACTTTTTAGTAATGTTTTTGTAATTAATAATACAAATATAATAATATTATAGAAACGATAATATGAAAATAAATATTGACAGGTTTTTTTGATCATAATATAAATACATAGTTTAATGTTTTTTTATAATTATAATTATATATGAATGAACACTTTTTAATAATGTTTTTGTTATGAATAATACTTATATAATAATATTATAGTAAGGATAATATGCAATTAAATATTGACAGGTTTTTTTATCATAATATAAATACATATTTTATAATTTTTATATAAAAATAATTATATATGAATGAACACTTTTTAATGATGTTTTTGTTATTAATAATACATATATAATAATATTATAGGAAGGATAATATACAAATAAATATATATAAATGTTTTTGATCATAATATAAATACATATTTTATAATATTTTTATAATAATAATTATATATGAATGAACACTTTTGAATAATGTTTTTGTTATTAATAATACATATATAATAATATTATAGGAAGGATAATATACAAATAAATATATATAAATGTTTTTGATCATAATATAAATACATATTTTATAATATTTTTATAATAATAATTATATATGAATGAACACTTTTTAATAATGTTTTTGTTATTAATAATACATATATAATAATATTATAGGAAGGATAATATGCAAATAAATATTCACAGGTTTTTTTATCATAATATAAATAAATATTTTAAAGTTTTTTATAATAATAATAATATATGAATGAACACTTTTTAGTAATGTTTTAGTAATTAGTAATACAAATATAATAATATTATAGAAACGATAATATGCAAAAAAAAAAATAGTCAGGTTTTTTTGATCATAATATAAATACATAGTTTAAAGTTTTTTTATAATAATAATTATATATGAATGAACACTTTTTAGTAATGTTTTTGTAATTAATAATACAAATATAATAATATTATAGAAACGATAATATGAAAATAAATATTGACAGGTTTTTTTGATCATAATATAAATACATAGTTTAAAGTTTTTTTATAATAATAATTATATATGAATGAACACTTTTTAGTAATGTTTTTGTAATTAATAATACAAATATAATAATATTATAGAAACGATAATATGCAAATAAATATTGACAGGTTTTTTTGATCATAATATAAATACATATTTTATAATTTTTATATAAAAATAATTATATATGAATGAACACTTTTTAATGATGTTTTTGTTATTAATAATACATATATAATAATATTATAGGAAGGATAATATACAAATAAATATATATAAATGTTTTTGATCATAATATAAATACATATTTTATAATATTTTTAAAATAATAATTATATATGAATGAACACTTTTTAATGATGTTTTTGTAATTAATAATACATATATAATAATATTATAGGAAGGATAATATGCAAATAAATATTCACAGTTTTTTTTTATCATAATATAAATACATATTTAAAAGTTTTTTATAATAATAATTATATATGAATGAACACTTTTTAGTAATGTTTTTGTAATTAATAATACAAATATAATAATATTATAGAAACGATAATATGAAAATAAATATTGACAGGTTTTTTTGATCATAATATAAATACATAGTTTAAAGTTTTTTTATAATTATAATTATATATGAATGAACACTTTTTAATAATGTTTTTGTTATGAATAATACATATATAATAATATTATAGGAAGGATAATATACAAATAAATATATAAAAATGTTTTTGATTATAATATAAATACATATTTTATAATATTTTTTTAATTATAATTATATATGAATGAACACTTTTTAATAATGTTTTTAATAATAATAATACATATATATTAATATTATAGTAAGGATAATATGCAATTAAATATTGACAGGTTTTTTTTTATCATAATATAAATACATATTTTATAATTTTTATATAACAATAATTATATATGAATGAACACTTTTTAATGATGTTTTTGTTATTAATAATACATATATAATAATATTATAGGAAGGATAATATACAAATAAATATATATAAATGTTTTTGATCATAATATAAATACATATTTTATAATATTTTTATAATAATAATTATATATGAATGAACACTTTTGAATAATATTTTTGTTATTAATAATACATATATAATAATATTATAGGAAGGATAATATACAAATAAATATATATAAATGTTTTTGATCATAATATAAATACATATTTTATAATATTTTTATAATAATAATTATATATGAATGAACACTTTTTAATAATGTTTTTGTTATTAATAATACATATATAATAATATTAAAGGAAGGATAATATGCAAATAAATATTCACAGGTTTTTTTATCATAATATAAATACATATTTTAAAGTTTTTTATAATAATAATAATATATGAACACTTTTTAGTAATGTTTTTGTAATTAATAATCCAAATATAATAATATTATAGAAACGATAATATGCAAATAAATATTGGCAGTTTTTTTTAACATAATATAAATACATAGTTTAAAGTTTTTTTATAATAATAATTATATATGAATGAACACTTTTTAGTAATGTTTTTGTAATTAATAATACAAATATAATAATATTATAGAAACGATAATATGCAAATAAATATTGACAGGTTTTTTTGATCATAATATAAATACATAGTTTAAAGTTTTTTTATAATAATAATTATATATGAATGAACACTTTTTAGTAATGTTTTTGTAATTAATAATACAAATATAATAATATTATAGAAACGATAATATGCAAATAAATATTGACAGGTTTTTTTGATCATAATATAAATACATAGTTTAAAGTTTTTTTATAATTATAATTTTATATGAATGAACACTTTTTAATAATGTTTTTGTTATGAATAATACATATATATTAATATTATAGGAAGGATAATATACAAATAAATATATATAAATGTTTTTGATCATAATATAAATACATATTTTATAATAATTTTATAATAATAATAATATATGAATGAACACTTTTTAATAATGTTTTTGTTATTAATAATACATATATAATAATATTATAGGAAGGATAATATACAAATAAATATATAAAAATGTTTTTGATCATAATATAAATACATATTTTATAATATTTTTATAATAATAATTATATATGAATGAACACTTTTTAATAATGTTTTTGTTATTAATAATACATATATAATAATATTATAGGAAGGATAATATACAAATAAATATATATAAATGTTTTTGATCATAATATAAATACATATTTTATAATATTTTTATAATAATAATTATATATGAATGAACACTTTTTAATAATGTTTTTGTTATTAATAATACATATATAATAATATTATAGGAAGGATAATATACAAATAAATATATATAAATGTTTTTGATCATAATATAAATACATATTTTATAATATTTTTATAATTATAATTATATATGATGAACACTTTTTAATAATGATTTTAATAATAATAATACATATATATTAATATTATAGTAAGGATAATATGCAATTAAATATTGACAGGTTTTTTTATCATATTATAAATACATATTTTAAAATTTTTATATAAAAATAATTATATATGAATGAACAATTTTTAATGATGTTTTTGTAATTAATAATACATATATAATAATATTATAGGAAGGATAATATGCAAATAAATATTCACAGGTTTTTTTATCATAATATAAATACATATTTTAAAGTTTTTTATAATAATTATTATATATGAATGAACACTTTTAGTAATGTTTTTGTAATTAATAATACAAATATAATAATATTATAGAAACGATAATATGAAAATAAATATTGACAGGTTT
Organism: Macrosteles quadrilineatus; assembly: GCF_028750875.1. Taxonomy (NCBI): domain Eukaryota; kingdom Metazoa; phylum Arthropoda; class Insecta; order Hemiptera; family Cicadellidae; genus Macrosteles; species Macrosteles quadrilineatus. The sequence continues at coordinate 9,371 of NW_026543501.1, forward strand.
TTTTGATCATAATATAAATACATAGTTTAAAGTTTTTTTATAATTATAATTATATATGAATGAACACTTTTTAATAATGTTTTTGTTATGAATAATACATATATAATAATATTATAGGAAAGATAATATACAAATAAATATATAAAAATGTTTTTGATCATAATATAAATACATATTTTACATACATATTTATATTATGATCAAAAACATTTATATATATTTATTTGTATATTATCCTTCCTATAATATTATTATATATATATTATTAATAACAAAAACATTATTCAAAAGTGTTCATTCATATATAATTATTATTATAAAAATATTATAAAATATGTATTTATATTATGATCAAAAACATTTATATATATTTATTTGTATATTATCCTTCCTATAATATTATTATATATGTATTATTAATAACAAAAACATCATTAAAAAGTGTTCATTCATATATAATTATTTTTATATAAAAATTTTAAAATATGTATTTATATTATGATAAAAAAAACCTGTCAATATTTAATTGCATATTATCCTTACTATAATATTAATATATATGTATTATTATTATTAAAAACATTATTAAAAAGTGTTCATTCATATATAATTATAATTATAAAAATATTATAAAATATGTATTTATATTATGATCAAAAACATTTATATATATTTATTTGTATATTATCCTTCCTATAATATTATTATATATGTATTATTCATAACAAAAACATTATTAAAAAGTGTTCATTCATATATTATTATTATTATAAAAATATTATAAAATATGTATTTATATTATGATCAAAAACATTTATATATATTTATTTGTATATTATCCTTCCTATAATATTATTATATATGTATTATTCATAACAAAAACATTATTAAAAAGTGTTCATTCATATATAATTATAATTATAAAAAAACTTTAAACTATGTATTTATATTATGATCAAAAAACCTGTCAATATTTATTTGCATATTATCGTTTCTATAATATTATTATATTTGTATTATTAATTACAAAAACATTACTAAAAGTGTTCATTCATATATAATAATTATTATAAAAAACTTTAAAATATGTATTTATATTATGATAAAAAAACCTGTGAATATTTATTTGCATATTATCCTTCCTATAATATTATTATATATGTATTATTAATTACAAAAACATCATTAAAAATTGTTCATTCATATATAATTATTTTTATATAAAAATTTTAAAATATGTATTTATAATATGATAAAAAAACCTGTCAATATTTAATTGCATATTATCCTTACTATAATATTAATATATATGTATTATTATTATTAAAATCATTATTAAAAAGTGTTCATCATATATAATTATAATTATAAAAATATTATAAAATATGTATTTATATTATGATCAAAAACATTTATATATATTTATTTGTATATTATCCTTCCTATAATATTATTATATATGTATTATTAATAACAAAAACATTATTAAAAAGTGTTCATTCATATATAATTATTATTATAAAAATATTATAAAATATGTATTTATATTATGATCAAAAACATTTATATATATTTATTTGTATATTATCCTTCCTATAATATTATTATATATGTATTATTAATAACAAAAACATTATTAAAAAGTGTTCATTCATATATAATTATTATTATAAAAATATTATAAAATATGTATTTATATTATGATCAAAAACATTTTTATATATTTATTTGTATATTATCCATTATCCTTCCTATAATATTATTATATATGTATTATTAATAACAAAAACATTATTAAAAAGTGTTCATTCATATATTATTATTATTATAAAATTATTATAAAATATGTATTTATATTATGATCAAAAACATTTATATATATTTATTTGTATATTATCCTTCCTATAATATTAATATATATGTATTATTCATAACAAAAACATTATTAAAAAGTGTTCATTCATATAAAATTATAATTATAAAAAAACTTTAAACTATGTATTTATATTATGATCAAAAAAACCTGTCAATATTTATTTGCATATTATCGTTTCTATAATATTATTATATTTGTATTATTAATTACAAAAACATTACTAAAAAGTGTTCATTCATATATAATTATTATTATAAAAAAACTTTAAACTATGTATTTATATTATGATCAAAAAAACCTGTCAATATTTATTTGCATATTATCGTTTCTATAATATTATTATATTTGTATTATTAATTACAAAAACATTACTAAAAAGTGTTCATTCATATATAATTATTATTATAAAAAAACTTTAAACTATGTATTTATATTATGTTAAAAAAAACTGCCAATATTTATTTGCATATTATCGTTTCTATAATATTATTATATTTGGATTATTAATTACAAAAACATTACTAAAAAGTGTTCATATATTATTATTATTATAAAAAACTTTAAAATATGTATTTATATTATGATAAAAAAACCTGTGAATATTTATTTGCATATTATCCTTCCTTTAATATTATTATATATGTATTATTAATAACAAAAACATTATTAAAAAGTGTTCATTCATATATAATTATTATTATAAAAATATTATAAAATATGTATTTATATTATGATCAAAAACATTTATATATATTTATTTGTATATTATCCTTCCTATAATATTATTATATATGTATTATTAATAACAAAAATATTATTCAAAAGTGTTCATTCATATATAATTATTATTATAAAAATATTATAAAATATGTATTTATATTATGATCAAAAACATTTATATATATTTATTTGTATATTATCCTTCCTATAATATTATTATATATGTATTATTAATAACAAAAACATCATTAAAAAGTGTTCATTCATATATAATTATTGTTATATAAAAATTATAAAATATGTATTTATATTATGATAAAAAAAAACCTGTCAATATTTAATTGCATATTATCCTTACTATAATATTAATATATATGTATTATTATTATTAAAAACATTATTAAAAAGTGTTCATTCATATATAATTATAATTAAAAAAATATTATAAAATATGTATTTATATTATAATCAAAAACATTTTTATATATTTATTTGTATATTATCCTTCCTATAATATTATTATATATGTATTATTCATAACAAAAACATTATTAAAAAGTGTTCATTCATATATAATTATAATTATAAAAAAACTTTAAACTATGTATTTATATTATGATCAAAAAAACCTGTCAATATTTATTTTCATATTATCGTTTCTATAATATTATTATATTTGTATTATTAATTACAAAAACATTACTAAAAAGTGTTCATTCATATATAATTATTATTATAAAAAACTTTTAAATATGTATTTATATTATGATAAAAAAAAACTGTGAATATTTATTTGCATATTATCCTTCCTATAATATTATTATATATGTATTATTAATTACAAAAACATCATTAAAAAGTGTTCATTCATATATAATTATTATTTTAAAAATATTATAAAATATGTATTTATATTATGATCAAAAACATTTATATATATTTATTTGTATATTATCCTTCCTATAATATTATTATATATGTATTATTAATAACAAAAACATCATTAAAAAGTGTTCATTCATATATAATTATTTTTATATAAAAATTATAAAATATGTATTTATATTATGATCAAAAAAACCTGTCAATATTTATTTGCATATTATCGTTTCTATAATATTATTATATTTGTATTATTAATTACAAAAACATTACTAAAAAGTGTTCATTCATATATAATTATTATTATAAAAAAACTTTAAACTATGTATTTATATTATGATCAAAAAAACCTGTCAATATTTATTTTCATATTATCGTTTCTATAATATTATTATATTTGTATTATTAATTACAAAAACATTACTAAAAAGTGTTCATTCATATATAATTATTATTATAAAAAAACTTTAAACTATGTATTTATATTATGATCAAAAAAACCTGACTATTTTTTTTTTTGCATATTATCGTTTCTATAATATTATTATATTTGTATTACTAATTACTAAAACATTACTAAAAAGTGTTCATTCATATATTATTATTATTATAAAAAACTTTAAAATATTTATTTATATTATGATAAAAAAACCTGTGAATATTTATTTGCATATTATCCTTCCTATAATATTATTATATATGTATTATTAATAACAAAAACATTATTAAAAAGTGTTCATTCATATATAATTATTATTATAAAAATATTATAAAATATGTATTTATATTATGATCAAAAACATTTATATATATTTATTTGTATATTATCCTTCCTATAATATTATTATATATGTATTATTAATAACAAAAACATTATTCAAAAGTGTTCATTCATATATAATTATTATTATAAAAATATTATAAAATATGTATTTATATTATGATCAAAAACATTTATATATATTTATTTGTATATTATCCTTCCTATAATATTATTATATATGTATTATTAATAACAAAAACATCATTAAAAAGTGTTCATTCATATATAATTATTTTTATATAAAAATTATAAAATATGTATTTATATTATGATAAAAAAACCTGTCAATATTTAATTGCATATTATCCTTACTATAATATTATTATATAAGTATTATTCATAACAAAAACATTATTAAAAAGTGTTCATTCATATATAATTATAATTATAAAAAAACATTAAACTATGTATTTATATTATGATCAAAAAAACCTGTCAATATTTATTTTCATATTATCGTTTCTATAATATTATTATATTTGTATTATTAATTACAAAAACATTACTAAAAAGTGTTCATTCATATATAATTATTTTTATATAAAAATTTTAAAATATGTATTTATATTATGATAAAAAAAACCTGTCAATATTTAATTGCATTTTATCCTTACTATAAAATTAATATATATGTATTATTATTATTAAAAACATTATTAAAAGTGTTCATTCATATATAATTATAATTATAAAAATATTGTAAAATATGTATTTATATTATGATCAAAAACATTTATATATATTTATTTGTATATTATTCTTCCTATAATATAATTATATATGTATTATTAATAACAAAAACATTATTAAAAAGTGTTCATTCATATATAATTATAATTATAAAAAAACTTTAAACTATGTATTTATATTATGATCAAAAAAACCTGTCAATATTTATTTGCATATTATCGTTTCTATAATATTATTATATTTGTATTATTAATTACAAAAACATTACTAAAAAGTGTTCATTCATATATAATTATTATTATAAAAAAACTTTAAACTATGTATTTATATTATGATCAAAAAAACCTGTGAATATTTATTTGCATATTATCCTTTCTATAATATTATTATATATGTATTATTAATAACAAAAACATTATTAAAAAGTGTTCATTCATATATAATTATTATTATAAAAATATTATAAAATATGTATTTATATTATGATCAAAAACATTTATATATATTTATTTGTATATTATCCTTCCTATAATATTATTATATATGTATTATTAATAACAAAAACATTATTCAAAAGTGTTCATTCATATATAATTATTTTTATATAAAAATTATAAAATATGTATTTATATTATGATAAAAAAAAACTTGTCAATATTTAATTGCATATTATCCTTACTATAATATTAATATATATGTATTATTATTATTAAAAACATTATTAAAAAGTGTTCATTCATATATAATTATAATTATAAAAATATTATAAAATATGTATTTATATTATGATCAAAAACATTTTTATATATTTATTTGTATATTATCCTTCCTATAATATTATTATATATGTATAATTCATAACAAAAACATTATTAAAAAGTGTTCATTCATATATAATTATAATTATAAAAAAACTTTAAACTATGTATTTATATTATGATCAAAAAAACCTGTCAATATTTATTTTCATATTATCGTTTCTATAATATTATTATATTTGTATTATTAATTACAAAAACATTACTAAAAAGTGTTCATTCATATATAATTATTATTATAAAAAACTTTAAAATATGTATTTATATTATGATAAAAAAAAACCTGTGAATATTTATTTGCATATTATCCTTCCTATAATATTATTATATATGTATTATTAATTACAAAAACATCATTAAAAATTGTTCATTCATATATAATTATTTTTATATAAAAATTTTAAAATATGTATTTATAATATGATAAAAAAAACCTGTCAATATTTAATTGCATATTATCCTTACTATAATATTAATATATATTTATTATTATTATTAAAATCATTATTAAAAAGTGTTCATCATATATAATTATAATTATAAAAATATAAAATATGTATTTATATTATGATCAAAAACATTTATATATATTTATTTGTATATTATCCTTCCTATAATATTATTATATATGTATTATTAATAACAAAAACATTATTAAAAAGTGTTCATTCATATATAATTATTATTATAAAAATATTATAAAATATGTATTTATATTATAATCAAAAACATTTATATATATTTATTTGTATATTATCCTTCCTATAATATTATTATATACGTATTATTCATAACAAAAACATTATTAAAAAGTGTTCATTCATATATAATTATAATTATAAAAAAACTTTAAACTATGTATTTATATTATGATCAAAAAAACCTGTCAATATTTATTTGCATATTATCGTTTCTATAATATTATTATATTTGTATTATTAATTACAAAAACATTACTAAAAAGTGTTCATTCATATATAATTATTATTATAAAAATACTTTAAACTATGTATTTATATTATGATAAAAAAAAACTGTCAATATTTATTTGCATATTATCGTTTCTATAATATTATTATATTTGTATTATTAATTACAAAAACATTACTAAAAAGTGTTCATTCATATATTATTATTATTATAAAAAACTTTAAAATATGTATTTATATTATGATAAAAAAACCTGTGAATATTTATTTGCATATTATCCTTCCTATAATATTATTATATATGTATTATTAATAACAAAAACATTATTAAAAAGTGTTCATTCATATATAATTATTATTATAAAAATATTATAAAATATGTATTTATATTATTATCAAAAACATTTTTATATATTTATTTGTATATTATCCTTCCTATAATATTATTATATATGTATTATTAATAACAAAAACATTATTAAAAAGTGTTCATTCATATATTATTATTATTATAAAATTATTATAAAATATGTATTTATATTATGATCAAAAACATTTATATATATTTATTTGTATATTATCCTTCCTATAATATTATTATATATGTATTATTCATAACAAAAACATTATTAAAAAGTGTTCATTCATATATAATTATAATTATAAAAAAACTTTAAACTATGTATTTATATTATGATCAAAAAAACCTGTCAATATTTATTTGCATATTATCGTTTCTATAATATTATTATATTTGTATTATTAATTACAAAAACATTACTAAAAAGTGTTCATTCATATATAATTATTATTATAAAAAAACTTTAAACTATGTATTTATATTATGATCAAAAAAACCTGTCAATATTTATTTTCATATTATCGTTTCTATAATATTATTATATTTGTATTATTAATTACAAAAACATTACTAAAAAGTGTTCATTCATATATAATTATTATTATAAAAAAACTTTAAACTATGTATTTATATTATGATCAAAAAAACCTGTCAATATTTATTTGCATATTATCGTTTCTATAATATTATTATATTTGGATTATTAATTACAAAAACATTACTAAAAAGTGTTCATATATTATTATTATTATAAAAAACTTTAAAATATGTATTTATATTATGATAAAAAAACCTGTCAATATTTAATTGCATATTATCCTTACTATAATATTATTATATAAGTATTATTCATAACAAAAACATTATTAAAAAGGGTTCATTCATATATAATTATAATTATAAAAAAACTTTAAACTATGAATTTATATTATGATCAAAAAAACCTGTCAATATTTATTTTCATATTATCGTTTCTATAATATTATTATATTTGTATTATTAATTACAAAAACATTACTAAAAAGTGTTCATTTATATAAAATTATTATTATAAAAAACTTTAAAATATGTATTTATATTATGATAAAAAAAACCTGTGAATATTTATTTGCATATTATCCTTCCTATAATATTATTATATATGTATTATTAATTACAAAAACATCATTAAAAAGTGTTCATTCATATAAAATTATTTTTATATAAAAATTTTAAAATATGTATTTATATTATGATCAAAAACATTTATATATATTTATTTGTATATTATCCTTCCTATAATATTATTATATATGTATTATTCATAACAAAAACATTATTAAAAAGTGTTCATTCATATATAATTATAATTATAAAAAAACTTTAAACTAAGTATTTATATTATGATCAAAAAAACCTGTCAATATTTATTTTCATATTATCGTTTCTATAATATTATTATATTTGTATTATTAATTACAAAAACATTACTAAAAAGTGTTCATTCATATATAATTATTATTATAAAAAACTTTTAAATATGTATTTATATTATGATAAAAAAAACTGTAAATATTTATTTGCATATTATCCTTCCTATAATATTATTATATATGTATTATGAATTACAAAAACATCATTAAAAAGTGTTCATTCATATATAATTATTATTATAAAAATATTATAAAATATGTATTTATATTATGATCAAAAACATTTATATATATTTATTTGTATATTATCCTTCCTATAATATTATTATATATGTATTATTAATAACAAAAACATTATTCAAAAGTATTCATTCATATAAAATTATTATTATAAAAATATTATAAAATATGTATTTATATTATGATCAAAAACATTTATATATATTTATTTGTATATTATCCTTCCTATAATATTATTATATATGTATTATTCATAACAAAAACATTATTAAAAAGTGTTCATTCATATATAATTATAATTATAAAAAAACTTTAAACTATGTATTTATATTATGATCAAAAAAACCTGTCAATATTTATTTTCATATTATCGTTTCTATAATATTATTATATTTGTATTATTAATTACAAAAACATTACTAAAAAGTGTTCATTCATATATAATTATTAATATAAAAAACTTTAAAATATGTATTTATATTATGATAAAAAAAAACCTGTGAATATTTATTTGCAAATTATCCTTCCTATAATATTATTATATATGTATTATTAATTACAAAAACATCATTAAAAAGTGTTCATTCATATATAATTATTTTTATATAAAAATTTTAAAATATGTATTCATATTATGATAAAAAACCTGTCAATATTTAATTGCGTATTATCCTTACTATAATATTAATATATAGGTATTATTATTATTAAAAACATTATTAAAAAGTGATCATTCATATATAATTATAATTATAAAAATATTATAAAATATGTATTTATATTATGATCAAAAACATTTATATATATTAATTTGTATATTATCCTTCCCTATAATATTATTATATATGTATTATTAATACAAAAACATTAATAAAAGTGTTCATTCATATATATATATTAATTATTATAAAAATATTTATAAAATATGTATCAAAATTATGATCAAAAACATTTATAATATATTATTGTATATTATCCTTCCTAAAAGATTAAGCGGTTTTACGCAAATAATACTTTTACCTTATACTTTTACTTAAACTTACCACCATAAAATATGCATCAAATGAAAAAGCAGCTCAAAGAGTTTATGCCTTCCAAAGACACATTATTTAACAAAATTGATCCAGCAGAACTGTAGATTTAATTGTACAAAGTTAAAAAGTAATCTCTAACTTTTTTCATCACTAGTAATTCGGAGGTTGCTTGACGTTTTTGCAAATAACTTTTAAATGGTGAGGAAATCGACCAAAGTGGAAGGTAATATTCCGAAAGAGAATAAAATTTCCTACAATCTACTAGTATGCATTTCATGAAAATACTCAATAAATGTGGCCTAAATTTGGCTTAAAATAAAAAAGTGTGAAATTTAATGTTTGCTATGTTTATTGTCTACATTGAAGACGGGGATTTTCAATTTTTTCATTGTTGAGGCAATTTTTGGTACCTTTCTTGAGTATTTCCAAAAAATGCATACTAGTAGATTGTAGGCAATTTTATTCTCTTTCGGAATATTACCTTCCACTTTGGTCGATTTCCTCACCATTTAAAAGTTATTTGCAAAAACGTCAAGCAACCTCCGAATTACTAGTGATGAAAAAAGATAGAGATTACTTTTTAACTTTGTACAATTAAATCTACAGTTCTGCTGGATCAATTTTGTTAAATAATGTGTCTTTGGAAGGCATAAACTCTTTGAGCTGCTTTTTCATTTGATGCATATTTTATGGTGGTAAGTTTAATAGTATAAAAGTTATAAAGCGTTAAAACCCAGCTATTCATTTAGAAACACCCGGTATTATTATATATGTATTATTCATAACAAAAACATTATTAAAAAGTGTTCATTCATATATAATTATAATTATAAAAAAACTTTAAACTAAGTATTTATATTATGATAAAAAAAACCTGTCAATATTTATTTTCATATTATCGTTTCTATAATATTATTATATTTGTATTATTAATTACAAAAACATTACTAAAAAGTGTTCATTCATATATAATTATTATTATAAAAAAACTTTAAACTATGTATTTATATTATGATCAAAAAAACCTGTGAATATTTATTTGCATATTATCCTTCCTATAATATTATTATATATGTATTATTAATAACAAAAACATTATTAAAAAGTGTTCATTCATATATAATTATTATTATAAAAATATTATAAAATATGTATTTATATTATGATCAAAAACATTTATATATATTTATTTTTATATTATCCTTCCTATAATATTATTATATATGTATTATTAATAACAAAAACATTATTCAAAAGTGTTCATTCATATATAATTATTATTATAAAAATATTATAAAATATGTATTTATATTATGATCAAAAACATTTATATATATTTATTTGTATATTATCCTTCCTATAATATTATTATATATGTATTATTAATAACAAAAACATCATTAAAAAGTGTTCATTCATATATAATTATTTTTATATAAAAATTATAAAATATGTATTTATATTATGATAAAAAAAAACCTGTCAATATTTAATTGCATATTATCCTTACTATAATATTAATATATATGTATTATTATTATTAAAAACATTATTAAAAAGTGTTCATTCATATATAATTATAATTATAAAAATATTATAAAATATGTATTTATATTATAATCAAAAACATTTTTATATATTTATTTGTATATTATCCTTCCTATAATATTATTATATATGTATTATTCATAACAAAATCATTATTAAAAAGTGTTCATTCATATATAATTATAATTATAAAAAAACTTTAAACTATGTATTTATATTATGATCAAAAAAACCTGTCAATATTTATTTTCATATTATCGTTTCTATAATATTATTATATTTGTATTATTAATTACAAAAACATTACTAAAAAGTGTTCATTCATATATAATTATTATTATAAAAAACTTTAAAATATGTATTTATATTATGATAAAAAAAACCTGTGAATATTTATTTGCATATTATCCTTCCTATAATATTATTATATATGTATTATTAATTACAAAAACATCATTAAAAATTGTTCATTCATTAATAATTATTTTTATATAAAAATTTTAAAATATGTATTTATAATATGATAAAAAAACCTGTCAATATTTAATTGCATATTATCCTTACTATAATATTAATATATATGTATTATTATTATTAAAATCATTATTAAAAAGTGTTCATCATATATAATTATAATTATAAAAATTTTATAAAATATGTATTTATATTATGATCAAAAACATTTATATATATTTATTTGTATATTATCCTTCCTATTATATTATTATATATGTATTATTCATAACAAAAACATTATTAAAAAGTGTTCATTCATATATAATTATAATTATAAAAAAACTTTAAACTATGTATTTATATTATGATCAAAAAAACCTGTCAATATTTATTTGCATATTATCGTTTCTATAATATTATTATATTTGTATTATTAATTACAAAAACATTACTAAAAAGTGTTCATTCATATATAATTATTATTATAAAAAAACTTTAAACTATGTATTTATATTATGATCAAAAAAACCTGTGAATATTTATTTGCATATTATCCTTCCTATAATATTATTATATATGTATTATTAATAACAAAAACATTATTAAAAAGTGTTCATTCATATATAATTATTATTATAAAAATATTATAAAATATGTATTTATATTATGATCAAAAACATTTATATATATTTATTTGTATATTATCCTTCCTATAATATTATTATATATGTATTATTAATAACAAAAACATTATTCAAAAGTGTTCATTCATATATAATTATTATTATAAAAATATTATAAAATATGTATTTATATTATGATCAAAAACATTTATATATATTTATTTGTATATTATCCTTCCTATAATATTATTATATATGTATTATTAATAACAAAAACATCATTAAAAAGTGTTCATTCATATTTAATTATTTTTATATAAAAATTATAAAATATGTAATTATATTATGATAAAAAAAACCTGTCAATATTTAATTGCATATTATCCTTACTATAATATTAATATATATGTATTATTATTATTAAAAACATTATTAAAAAGTGTTCATTCATATATAATTATAATTATAAAAATATTATAAAATAAGTATTTATATTATGATCAAAAACATTTTTATATATTTATTTGTATATTATCCTTCTTATAATATTATTATATATGTATTATTCATAACAAAAACATTATTAAAAAGTGTTCATTCATATATAATTATAATTATAAAAAAACTTTAAACTATGTATTTATATTATGATCAAAAAAACCTGTCAATATTTATTTTCATATTATCGTTTCTATAATATTATTATATTTGTATTATTAATTACAAAAACATTACTAAAAAGTGTTCATTCATATATAATTATTATTATAAAAAACTTTAAAATATGTATTTATATTATGATAAAAAAAACCTGTGAATATTTATTTGCATATTATCCTTCCTATAATATTATTATATATGTATTATTAATTACAAAAACATCATTAAAAAGTGTTCATTCATATATAATTATTTTTATATAAAAATTTTAAAATATGTATTTATAATATGATAAAAAAAACCTGTCAATATTTAATTGCATATTATCCTTCCTATAATATTATTATATATGTATTATTAATTACAAAAACATCATTAAAAAGTGATCATTCATATATAATTATTTTTATATAAAAATTATAAAATATGTATTTATATTATGATAAAAAAAACCTGTCAATATTTAATTGCATATTATCCTTACTATAATATTAATATATATGTATTATTATTATTAAAAACAATATTAAAAAGTGTTCATTCATATATAATTATAATTATAAAAATATTATAAAATATGTATTTATATTATGATCAAAAAAACCTGTCAATATTTATTTTCATATTATCGTTTCTATAATATTATTATATTTGTATTATTAATTACAAAAACATTACTAAAAAGTGTTCATTCATATATAATTATTATTATAAAAAACTTTTAAATATGTATTTATATTATGATAAAAAAAAACTGTGAATATTTATTTGCATATTATCCTTCCTATAATATTATTATATATGTATTGTTAATTACAAAAACATCATTAAAAAGTGTTCATTCATATATAATTATTATTATAAAAATATTATAAAATATGTATTTATATTATGATCAAAAACATTTATATGTATTTATTTGTATATTATCCTTCCTATAATATTATTATATATGTATTATTAATAACAAAAACATCATTAAAAAGTGTTCATTCATATATAATTATTTTTATATAAAAATTATAAAATATGTATTTATATTATGATAAAAAAAACCTGTCAATATTTAATTGCATATTATCCTTACTATAATATTAATATATATGTATTATTATTATTAAGAACATTATTAAAAAGTGTTCATTCATATATAATTATAATTATAAAAATATTATAAAATATGTATTTATATTATGATCAAAAACATTTTTATATATTTATTTGTATATTATCCTTCCTATAATATTATTATATATGTATTATTCATAACAAAAACATTATTAAAAAGTGTTCATTCATATATAATTATAATTATAAAAAAACTTTAAACTATGTATTTATATTATGATCAAAAAAACCTGTCAATATTTATTTTCATATTATCGTTTCTATAATATTATTATATTTGTATTATTAATTACAAAAACATTACTAAAAAGTGTTCATTCATATATAATTATTATTATAAAAAACTTTTAAATATGTATTTATATTATGATAAAAAAAACCTGTGAATATTTATTTGCATATTATCCTTCCTATAATATTATTATATATGTATTATTAATTACAAAAACATCATTAAAAAGTGTTCATTCATATAAAATTATTTTTATATAAAAATTTTAAAATATGTATTTATATTATGATAAAAAAAACCTGTCAATATTTAATTGCATATTATCCTTACTATAATTTTAATATATATGTATTATTATTATTAAAAACATTATTAAAAAGTGTTCATTCATATATAATTATAATTATAAAAATATTATAAAATATGTATTTATATTATGATCAAAAACATTTATATATATTTATTTGTAAATTATCCTTCCTATAATATTATTATATATGTATTATTCATAACAAAAACATTATTAAAAAGTGTTCATTCATATATAATTATAATTATAAAAAAACTTTAAACTATGTATTTATATTATGATCAAAAAAACCTTTGAATATTTATTTGCATATTATCCTTCCTATAATATTATTATATATGTATTATTAATAACAAAAACATTATTAAAAAGTGTTCATTCATATATAATTATTATTATAAAAATATTATAAAATATGTATTTATATTATGATCAAAAACATTTATATATATTTATTTGTATATTATCCTTCCTATAATATTATTATATATGTATTATTAATAACAAAAACATTATTCAAAAGTGTTCATTCATATATAATTATTATTATAAAAATATTATAAAATATGTATTTATATTATGATCAAAAACATTTATATATATTTATTTGTATATTATCCTTCCTATAATATTATTATATATGTATTATTAATAACAAAAACATCATTAAAAAGTGTTCATTCATATATAATTATTTTTATATAAAAATTATAAAATATGTATTTATATTATGATAAAAAAAACCTGTCAATATTTAATTGCATATTATCCTTACTATAATATTATTATATATGTATTATTCATAACAAAAACATTATTAAAAAGTGTTCATTCATATATAATTATAATTATAAAAAAACTTTAAACTATGTATTTATATTATGATCTAAAAAACCTGTCAATATTTATTTTCATATTATCGTTTCTATTATATTATTATATTTGTATTATCAATTACAAAAACATTACTAAAAAGTGTTCATTCATATATAATTATTATTATAAAAAACTTTAAAATATGTATTTATATTATGATAAAAAAAACCTGTGAATATTTATTTGCATATTATCCTTCCTATAATATTATTATATATGTATTATTAATTACAAAAACATCATTAAAAAGTGTTCATTCATATAAAATTATTTTTATATAAAAATTTTAAAATATGTATTTATATTATGATAAAAAAAACCTGTCAATATTTAATTGCATATTATCCTTACTATAATTTTAATATATATGTATTATTATTATTAAAAACATTATTAAAAAGTGTTCATTCATATATAATTATAATTATAAAAATATTATAAAATATGTATTTATATTATGATCAAAAACATTTATATATATTTATTTGTATATTATCCTTTCTATAATATTATTATATATGTATTATTCATAACAAAAACATTATTAAAAAGTGTTCATTCATATATAATTATAATTATAAAAAAACTTTAAACTATGTATTTATATTATGATCAAAAAAACCTGTCAATATTTATTTTCATATTATCGTTTCTATAATAATATTATATTTATATTATTAATTACAAAAACATTACTAAAAAGTGTTCATTCATATATAATTATTATTATAAAAAACTTTAAAATATGTATTTATATTATGATAAAAAAAACCTGTGAATATTTATTTGCATATTATCCTTCCTATAATATTATTATATATGTATTATTAATTACAAAAACATCATTAAAAAGTGTTCATTCATATATAATTATTTTTATATAAAAATTTTAAAATATGTATTTATAATATGATAAAAAAAACCTGTCAATATTTAATTGCATATTATCCTTACTATAATATTAATATATATGTATTATTAATATTAAAATCATTATTAAAAAGTGTTCATTCATATATAATTATAATTATAAAAATATTATAAAATATGTATTTATATTATGATCAAAAACATTTATATATATTTATTTGTATATTATCCTTCCTATAATATTATTATATATGTATTAATAATAACAAAAACATTATTAAAAAGTGTTCATTCATATATAATTATTATTATAAAAATATTATAAAATATGTATTTATATTATGATCAAAAACATTTATATATATTTATTTGTATATTATCCTTCCTATAATATTATTATATATGTATTATTCATAACAAA
>NW_026543502.1:0-26268 GCF_028750875.1 Macrosteles quadrilineatus
GTAACATAGAATCAAACCAGCTACCTTCTAATTACAAGGCGAGTAAAGCAGTACTATAATCACTCAACCACCAAGCTGACATAAAAACTTTTACTCATACCAGTACTCATAACGTTTTTAATGTGTTACATTTTAACAAGTTACCTTTAAGCATGTTACATTTTAAAAGGTTACAATTTTACATGTTACATTTTTACATGTTACATTTTAATATGTTACATTTTAACAAGTTACATTTAAGCATGTTACATTTTAAAATGTTACATTTTAACACGTTACATTTTAACATGTTACATTTTAACTTCTTATATTTCCACATGTTACATTTTTACATGTTACATTTTAACATGTTTTACGATCAAGTCATTCCCTTGCAACTGACTTGGTAGCCTCGTCTAGTATGAGGATGGATGGGATTTTGACAGGTAATACAAACAAAGTAACATAGAATCAAACCAGCTACCTTCTGATTACAAGGCGAGTACAGCAGTACTATAATCACTCAACCACCAAGCTGACATAAAAACCGTCGTCGTCGTCGTCGTCGTCGTCGTCGTCGTCGTCGTCGTCGTCGTCGTCGTCGTCGTCGTCGTCGTCGTCGTCGTCGTCGTCGTCGTCGTCGTCGTCGTCGTCGTCGTCTTCTACATTTTTACATTTTACATATTTACATGTTACATTTTAACATTTTTTATGATCAAGTCTTTCCCTTGCAACTGACCTGGTAGCCTCGTCTAGTATGAGGATGGATGGGATTTTCAGTAGAGCGCGGGCGATAGCTATCCTCTGTTTCTGGCCCCCAGACACGGTAACTCCTCTCTCCCCCAGAATGGTACTGTAGCCATCAGGGAACTGTCGGATAAAACTGTCAGCATTGGCCAGCCCAGCAGCCTCGTACACCTGTGACAAAGATTAATTAAATTAGTAATACCAAACTAGTGACGGGTAATACAAACAAAGTAACATAGAATCAAACCAGCTACCTTCTGATTACAGCAGTACTATAATCACTCAACCACCAAGCTGACATAAAAACTTTTACTCATACCAGTACTCATAAAGTTTTTAATATGTTACATTTTAACAAGTTACCTTTAAGCATGTTACATTTTAAAAGGTTACAATTTTACATGTTACATTTTTACATGTTACATTTTAATATGTTACATTTTAACACGTTACATTTAAGCATGTTACATTTTAAAATGTTACATTTTAACACGTTACATTTTAACATGTTACATTTTAACTTCTTATATTTCCACATGTTACATTTTTACATGTTACATTTTAACATGTTTTACGATCAAGTCATTCCCTTGCAACTGACCTGGTAGCCTCGTCTAGTATGAGGATGGATGGGATTTTCAGTAGAGCGCGGGCGATAGCTATCCTCTGCCTCTGTTTCTGGCCCCCAGACACGGTAACTCCTCTCTCCCCCAGAATGGTACTGTAGCCATCAGGGAACTGTCGGATAAAACTGTCAGCATTGGCCAGCCCAGCAGCCTCGTACACCTGTGACAAAGATTAATTAAATTAGTAATACCAAACTAGTGACGGGTAATACAAACAAAGTAACATAGAATCAAACCAGCTACCTTCTGATTACAGCAGTACTATAATCACTCAACCACCAAGCTGACATAAAAACTTTTACTCATACCAGTACTCATAAAGTTTTTAATATGTTACATTTTAACAAGTTACCTTTAAGCATGTTACATTTTAAAAGGTTACAATTTTACATGTTACATTTTTACATGTTAACATTTTAATATGTTACATTTTAACACGTTACATTTAAGCATGTTACATTTTAAAATGTTACATTTTAACACGTTACATTTTAACATGTTACATTTTAACTTCTTATATTTCCACATGTTACATTTTTACATGTTACATTTTAACATGTTTTACGATCAAGTCATTCCCTTGCAACTGACCTGGTAGCCTCGTCTAGTATGAGGATGGATGGGATTTTCAGTAGAGCGCGGGCGATAGCTATCCTCTGTTTCTGGCCCCCAGACACGGTAACTCCTCTCTCCCCCAGAATGGTACTGTAGCCATCAGGGAACTGTCGGATAAAACTGTCAGCATTGGCCAGCCCAGCAGCCTCGTACACCTGTGACAAAGATTAATTAAATTAGTAATACCAAACTAGTGACAGGTAATACAAACAAAGTAACATAGAATCAAACCAGCTACCTTCTAATTACAAGGCGAGTAAAGCAGTACTATAATCACTCAACCACCAAGCTGACATAAAAACTTTTACTCATACCAGTACTCATAACGTTTTTAATGTGTTACATTTTAACAAGTTACCTTTAAGCATGTTACATTTTAAAAGGTTACAATTTTACATGTTACATTTTTACATGTTACATTTTAATATGTTACATTTTAACAAGTTACATTTAAGCATGTTACATTTTAAAATGTTACATTTTAACACGTTACATTTTAACATGTTACATTTTAACTTCTTATATTTCCACATGTTACATTTTTACATGTTACATTTTAACATGTTTTACGATCAAGTCATTCCCTTGCAACTGACTTGGTAGCCTCGTCTAGTATGAGGATGGATGGGATTTTGACAGGTAATACAAACAAAGTAACATAGAATCAAACCAGCTACCTTCTGATTACAAGGCGAGTACAGCAGTACTATAATCACTCAACCACCAAGCTGACATAAAAACCGTCGTCGTCGTCGTCGTCGTCGTCGTCGTCGTCGTCGTCGTCGTCGTCGTCGTCGTCGTCGTCGTCGTCGTCGTCGTCTTCTACATTTTTACATTTTACATATTTACATGTTACATTTTAACATTTTTTATGATCAAGTCTTTCCCTTGCAACTGACCTGGTAGCCTCGTCTAGTATGAGGATGGATGGGATTTTCAGTAGAGCGCGGGCGATAGCTATCCTCTGTTTCTGGCCCCCAGACACGGTAACTCCTCTCTCCCCCAGAATGGTACTGTAGCCATCAGGGAACTGTCGGATAAAACTGTCAGCATTGGCCAGCCCAGCAGCCTCGTACACCTGTGACAAAGATTAATTAAATTAGTAATACCAAACTAGTGACGGGTAATACAAACAAAGTAACATAGAATCAAACCAGCTACCTTCTGATTACAGCAGTACTATAATCACTCAACCACCAAGCTGACATAAAAAATTTACTCATACCAGTACTCATAAAGTTTTTAATATGTTACATTTTAACAAGTTACCTTTAAGCATGTTACATTTTAAAAGGTTACAATTTTACATGTTACATTTTTACATGTTACATTTTAATATGTTACATTTTAACACGTTACATTTAAGCATGTTACATTTTAAAATGTTACATATGTTACATTTTAACACGTTACATTTTAACATGTTACATTTTAACTTCTTATATTTCCACATGTTACATTTTTACATGTTACATTTTAACATGTTTTACGATCAAGTCATTCCCTTGCAACTGACCTGGTAGCCTCGTCTAGTATGAGGATGGATGGGATTTTCAGTAGAGCGCGGGCGATAGCTATCCTCTGCCTCTGTTTCTGGCCCCCAGACACGGTAACTCCTCTCTCCCCCAGAATGGTACTGTAGCCATCAGGGAACTGTCGGATAAAACTGTCAGCATTGGCCAGCCCAGCAGCCTCGTACACCTGTGACAAAGATTAATTAAATTAGTAATACCAAACTAGTGACGGGTAATACAAACAAAGTAACATAGAATCAAACCAGCTACCTTCTGATTACAGCAGTACTATAATCACTCAACCACCAAGCTGACATAAAAACTTTTACTCATACCAGTACTCATAAAGTTTTTAATATGTTACATTTTAACAAGTTACCTTTAAGCATGTTACATTTTAAAAGGTTACAATTTTACATGTTACATTTTTATGTTACATTTTAATATGTTACATTTTAACACCTTACATTTAAGCATGTTACATTTTAAAATGTTACATTTTAACACGTTACATTTTAACATGTTACATTTTAACTTCTTATATTTCCACATGTTACATTTTTACATGTTACATTTTAACATGTTTTACGATCAAGTCATTCCCTTGCAACTGACCTGGTAGCCTCGTCTAGTATGAGGATGGATGGGATTTTCAGTAGAGCGCAGGCGATAGCTATCCTCTGTTTCTGGCCCCCAGACACGGTAACTCCTCTCTCCCCCAGAATGGTACTGTAGCCATCAGGGAACTGTCGGATAAAACTGTCAGCATTGGCCAGCCCAGCAGCCTCGTACACCTGTGACAAAGATTAATTAAATTAGTAATACCAAACTAGTGACGGGTAATACAAACAAAGTAACATAGAATCAAACCAGCTACCTTCTGATTACAGCAGTACTATAATCACTCAACCACCAAGCTGACATAAAAACTTTTACTCATACCAGTACTCATAACGTTTTTAATGTGTTACATTTTAACAAGTTACCTTTAAGCATGTTACATTTTAAAAGGTTACAATTTTACATGTTACATTTTTACATGTTACATTTTAATATGTTACATTTTAACAAGTTACATTTAAGCATGTTACATTTTAAAATGTTACATTTTAACACGTTACATTTTAACATGTTACATTTTAACTTCTTATATTTCCACATGTTACATTTTTACATGTTACATTTTAACATGTTTTACGATCAAGTCATTCCCTTGCAACTGACTTGGTAGCCTCGTCTAGTATGAGGATGGATGGGATTTTGACAGGTAATACAAACAAAGTAACATAGAATCAAACCAGCTACCTTCTGATTACAAGGCGAGTACAGCAGTACTATAATCACTCAACCACCAAGCTGACATAAAAACCGTCGTCGTCGTCGTCGTCGTCGTCGTCGTCGTCGTCGTCGTCGTCGTCGTCGTCGTCGTCGTCGTCGTCGTCGTCGTCGTCTTCTACATTTTTACATTTTACATATTTACATGTTACATTTTAACATTTTTTATGATCAAGTCTTTCCCTTGCAACTGACCTGGTAGCCTCGTCTAGTATGAGGATGGATGGGATTTTCAGTAGAGCGCGGGCGATAGCTATCCTCTGTTTCTGGCCCCCAGACACGGTAACTCCTCTCTCCCCCAGAATGGTACTGTAGCCATCAGGGAACTGTCGGATAAAACTGTCAGCATTGGCCAGCCCAGCAGCCTCGTACACCTGTGACAAAGATTAATTAAATTAGTAATACCAAACTAGTGACGGGTAATACAAACAAAGTAACATAGAATCAAACCAGCTACCTTCTGATTACAGCAGTACTATAATCACTCAACCACCAAGCTGACATAAAAACTTTTACTCATACCAGTACTCATAAAGTTTTTAATATGTTACATTTTAACAAGTTACCTTTAAGCATGTTACATTTTAAAAGGTTACAATTTTACATGTTACATTTTTACATGTTACATTTTAATATGTTACATTTTAACACGTTACATTTAAGCATGTTACATTTTAAAATGTTACATTTTAACACGTTACATTTTAACATGTTACATTTTAACTTCTTATATTTCCACATGTTACATTTTTACATGTTACATTTTAACATGTTTTACGATCAAGTCATTCCCTTGCAACTGACCTGGTAGCCTCGTCTAGTATGAGGATGGATGGGATTTTCAGTAGAGCGCGGGCGATAGCTATCCTCTGCCTCTGTTTCTGGCCCCCAGACACGGTAACTCCTCTCTCCCCCAGAATGGTACTGTAGCCATCAGGGAACTGTCGGATAAAACTGTCAGCATTGGCCAGCCCAGCAGCCTCGTACACCTGTGACAAAGATTAATTAAATTAGTAATACCAAACTAGTGACGGGTAATACAAACAAAGTAACATAGAATCAAACCAGCTACCTTCTGATTACAGCAGTACTATAATCACTCAACCACCAAGCTGACATAAAAACTTTTACTCATACCAGTACTCATAAAGTTTTTAATATGTTACATTTTAACAAGTTACCTTTAAGCATGTTACATTTTAAAAGGTTACAATTTTACATGTTACATTTTTACATGTTACATTTTAATATGTTACATTTTAACACGTTACATTTAAGCATGTTACATTTTAAAATGTTACATTTTAACACGTTACATTTTAACATGTTACATTTTAACTTCTTATATTTCCACATGTTACATTTTTACATGTTACATTTTAACATGTTTTACGATCAAGTCATTCCCTTGCAACTGACCTGGTAGCCTCGTCTAGTATGAGGATGGATGGGATTTTCAGTAGAGCGCGGGCGATAGCTATCCTCTGTTTCTGGCCCCCAGACACGGTAACTCCTCTCTCCCCCAGAATGGTACTGTAGCCATCAGGGAACTGTCGGATAAAACTGTCAGCATTGGCCAGCCCAGCAGCCTCGTACACCTGTGACAAAGATTAATTAAATTAGTAATACCAAACTAGTGACAGGTAATACAAACAAAGTAACATAGAATCAAACCAGCTACCTTCTAATTACAAGGCGAGTAAAGCAGTACTATAATCACTCAACCACCAAGCTGACATAAAAACTTTTACTCATACCAGTACTCATAACGTTTTTAATGTGTTACATTTTAACAAGTTACCTTTAAGCATGTTACATTTTAAAAGGTTACAATTTTACATGTTACATTTTTACATGTTACATTTTAATATGTTACATTTTAACAAGTTACATTTAAGCATGTTACATTTTAAAATGTTACATTTTAACACGTTACATTTTAACATGTTACATTTTAACTTCTTATATTTCCACATGTTACATTTTTACATGTTACATTTTAACATGTTTTACGATCAAGTCATTCCCTTGCAACTGACTTGGTAGCCTCGTCTAGTATGAGGATGGATGGGATTTTGACAGGTAATACAAACAAAGTAACATAGAATCAAACCAGCTACCTTCTGATTACAAGGCGAGTACAGCAGTACTATAATCACTCAACCACCAAGCTGACATAAAAACCGTCGTCGTCGTCGTCGTCGTCGTCGTCGTCGTCGTCGTCGTCGTCGTCGTCGTCGTCGTCGTCGTCGTCGTCGTCGTCGTCGTCGTCGTCGTCGTCGTCGTCGTCGTCGTCGTCGTCGTCTTCTACATTTTTACATTTTACATATTTACATGTTACATTTTAACATTTTTTATGATCAAGTCTTTCCCTTGCAACTGACCTGGTAGCCTCGTCTAGTATGAGGATGGATGGGATTTTCAGTAGAGCGCGGGCGATAGCTATCCTCTGTTTCTGGCCCCCAGACACGGTAACTCCTCTCTCCCCCAGAATGGTACTGTAGCCATCAGGGAACTGTCGGATAAAACTGTCAGCATTGGCCAGCCCAGCAGCCTCGTACACCTGTGACAAAGATTAATTAAATTAGTAATACCAAACTAGTGACGGGTAATACAAACAAAGTAACATAGAATCAAACCAGCTACCTTCTGATTACAGCAGTACTATAATCACTCAACCACCAAGCTGACATAAAAACTTTTACTCATACCAGTACTCATAAAGTTTTTAATATGTTACATTTTAACAAGTTACCTTTAAGCATGTTACATTTTAAAAGGTTACAATTTTACATGTTACATTTTTATGTTACATTTTAATATGTTACATTTTAACACCTTACATTTAAGCATGTTACATTTTAAAATGTTACATTTTAACACGTTACATTTTAACATGTTACATTTTAACTTCTTATATTTCCACATGTTACATTTTTACATGTTACATTTTAACATGTTTTACGATCAAGTCATTCCCTTGCAACTGACCTGGTAGCCTCGTCTAGTATGAGGATGGATGGGATTTTCAGTAGAGCGCAGGCGATAGCTATCCTCTGTTTCTGGCCCCCAGACACGGTAACTCCTCTCTCCCCCAGAATGGTACTGTAGCCATCAGGGAACTGTCGGATAAAACTGTCAGCATTGGCCAGCCCAGCAGCCTCGTACACCTGTGACAAAGATTAATTAAATTAGTAATACCAAACTAGTGACGGGTAATACAAACAAAGTAACATAGAATCAAACCAGCTACCTTCTGATTACAGCAGTACTATAATCACTCAACCACCAAGCTGACATAAAAACTTTTACTCATACCAGTACTCATAAAGTTTTTAATATGTTACATTTTAACAAGTTACCTTTAAGCATGTTACATTTTAAAAGGTTACAATTTTACATGTTACATTTTTACATGTTACATTTTAATATGTTACATTTTAACACGTTACATTTAAGCATGTTACATTTTAAAATGTTACATTTTAACACGTTACATTTTAACATGTTACATTTTAACTTCTTATATTTCCACATGTTACATTTTTACATGTTACATTTTAACATGTTTTACGATCAAGTCATTCCCTTGCAACTGACCTGGTAGCCTCGTCTAGTATGAGGATGGATGGGATTTTCAGTAGAGCGCGGGCGATAGCTATCCTCTGTTTCTGGCCCCCAGACACGGTAACTCCTCTCTCCCCCAGAATGGTACTGTAGCCATCAGGGAACTGTCGGATAAAACTGTCAGCATTGGCCAGCCCAGCAGCCTCGTACACCTGTGACAAAGATTAATTAAATTAGTAATACCAAACTAGTGACAGGTAATACAAACAAAGTAACATAGAATCAAACCAGCTACCTTCTAATTACAAGGCGAGTAAAGCAGTACTATAATCACTCAACCACCAAGCTGACATAAAAACTTTTACTCATACCAGTACTCATAACGTTTTTAATGTGTTACATTTTAACAAGTTACCTTTAAGCATGTTACATTTTAAAAGGTTACAATTTTACATGTTACATTTTTACATGTTACATTTTAATATGTTACATTTTAACAAGTTACATTTAAGCATGTTACATTTTAAAATGTTACATTTTAACACGTTACATTTTAACATGTTACATTTTAACTTCTTATATTTCCACATGTTACATTTTTACATGTTACATTTTAGCATGTTTTACGATCAAGTCATTCCCTTGCAACTGACTTGGTAGCCTCGTCTAGTATGAGGATGGATGGGATTTTGACAGGTAATACAAACAAAGTAACATAGAATCAAACCAGCTACCTTCTGATTACAAGGCGAGTACAGCAGTACTATAATCACTCAACCACCAAGCTGACATAAAAACCGTCGTCGTCGTCGTCGTCGTCGTCGTCGTCGTCGTCGTCGTCGTCGTCGTCGTCGTCGTCGTCGTCGTCGTCGTCGTCGTCGTCGTCGTCGTCGTCGTCGTCGTCGTCGTCGTCGTCGTCGTCGTCGTCGTCGTCGTCGTCGTCGTCGTCGTCGTCGTCGTCGTCGTCGTCGTCGTCGTCGTCGTCGTCGTCGTCGTCGTCGTCGTCGTCGTCGTCGTCGTCGTCGTCGTCGTCGTCGTCTTCTACATTTTTACATTTTACATATTTACATGTTACATTTTAACATTTTTTATGATCAAGTCTTTCCCTTGCAACTGACCTGGTAGCCTCGTCTAGTATGAGGATGGATGGGATTTTCAGTAGAGCGCGGGCGATAGCTATCCTCTGTTTCTGGCCCCCAGACACGGTAACTCCTCTCTCCCCCAGAATGGTACTGTAGCCATCAGGGAACTGTCGGATAAAACTGTCAGCATTGGCCAGCCCAGCAGCCTCGTACACCTGTGACAAAGATTAATTAAATTAGTAATACCAAACTAGTGACGGGTAATACAAACAAAGTAACATAGAATCAAACCAGCTACCTTCTGATTACAGCAGTACTATAATCACTCAACCACCAAGCTGACATAAAAACTTTTACTCATACCAGTACTCATAAAGTTTTTAATATGTTACATTTTAACAAGTTACCTTTAAGCATGTTACATTTTAAAAGGTTACAATTTTACATGTTACATTTTTACATGTTACATTTTAATATGTTACATTTTAACACGTTACATTTAAGCATGTTACATTTTAAAATGTTACATTTTAACACGTTACATTTTAACATGTTACATTTTAACTTCTTATATTTCCACATGTTACATTTTTACATGTTACATTTTAACATGTTTTACGATCAAGTCATTCCCTTGCAACTGACCTGGTAGCCTCGTCTAGTATGAGGATGGATGGGATTTTCAGTAGAGCGCGGGCGATAGCTATCCTCTGCCTCTGTTTCTGGCCCCCAGACACGGTAACTCCTCTCTCCCCCAGAATGGTACTGTAGCCATCAGGGAACTGTCGGATAAAACTGTCAGCATTGGCCAGCCCAGCAGCCTCGTACACCTGTGACAAAGATTAATTAAATTAGTAATACCAAACTAGTGACGGGTAATACAAACAAAGTAACATAGAATCAAACCAGCTACCTTCTGATTACAGCAGTACTATAATCACTCAACCACCAAGCTGACATAAAAACTTTTACTCATACCAGTACTCATAAAGTTTTTAATATGTTACATTTTAACAAGTTACCTTTAAGCATGTTACATTTTAAAAGGTTACAATTTTACATGTTACATTTTTACATGTTACATTTTAATATGTTACATTTTAACACGTTACATTTAAGCATGTTACATTTTAAAATGTTACATTTTAACACGTTACATTTTAACATGTTACATTTTAACTTCTTATATTTCCACATGTTACATTTTTACATGTTACATTTTAACATGTTTTACGATCAAGTCATTCCCTTGCAACTGACCTGGTAGCCTCGTCTAGTATGAGGATGGATGGGATTTTCAGTAGAGCGCGGGCGATAGCTATCCTCTGTTTCTGGCCCCCAGACACGGTAACTCCTCTCTCCCCCAGAATGGTACTGTAGCCATCAGGGAACTGTCGGATAAAACTGTCAGCATTGGCCAGCCCAGCAGCCTCGTACACCTGTGACAAAGATTAATTAAATTAGTAATACCAAACTAGTGACAGGTAATACAAACAAAGTAACATAGAATCAAACCAGCTACCTTCTAATTACAAGGCGAGTAAAGCAGTACTATAATCACTCAACCACCAAGCTGACATAAAAACTTTTACTCATACCAGTACTCATAACGTTTTTAATGTGTTACATTTTAACAAGTTACCTTTAAGCATGTTACATTTTAAAAGGTTACAATTTTACATGTTACATTTTTACATGTTACATTTTAATATGTTACATTTTAACAAGTTACATTTAAGCATGTTACATTTTAAAATGTTACATTTTAACACGTTACATTTTAACATGTTACATTTTAACTTCTTATATTTCCACATGTTACATTTTTACATGTTACATTTTAACATGTTTTACGATCAAGTCATTCCCTTGCAACTGACTTGGTAGCCTCGTCTAGTATGAGGATGGATGGGATTTTGACAGGTAATACAAACAAAGTAACATAGAATCAAACCAGCTACCTTCTGATTACAAGGTTAGTACAGCAGTACTATAATCACTCAACCACCAAGCTGACATAAAAACCGTCGTCGTCGTCGTCGTCGTCGTCGTCGTCGTCGTCGTCGTCGTCGTCGTCGTCGTCGTCGTCGTCGTCGTCGTCGTCGTCGTCGTCGTCGTCGTCGTCGTCGTCGTCGTCGTCGTCGTCGTCGTCGTCGTCGTCGTCGTCGTCGTCGTCGTCGTCTTCTACATTTTTACATTTTACATATTTACATGTTACATTTTAACATTTTTTATGATCAAGTCTTTCCCTTGCAACTGACCTGGTAGCCTCGTCTAGTATGAGGATGGATGGGATTTTCAGTAGAGCGCGGGCGATAGCTATCCTCTGTTTCTGGCCCCCAGACACGGTAACTCCTCTCTCCCCCAGAATGGTACTGTAGCCATCAGGGAACTGTCGGATAAAACTGTCAGCATTGGCCAGCCCAGCAGCCTCGTACACCTGTGACAAAGATTAATTAAATTAGTAATACCAAACTAGTGACGGGTAATACAAACAAAGTAACATAGAATCAAACCAGCTACCTTCTGATTACAGCAGTACTATAATCACTCAACCACCAAGCTGACATAAAAACTTTTACTCATACCAGTACTCATAAAGTTTTTAATATGTTACATTTTAACAAGTTACCTTTAAGCATGTTACATTTTAAAAGGTTACAATTTTACATGTTACATTTTTATGTTACATTTTAATATGTTACATTTTAACACCTTACATTTAAGCATGTTACATTTTAAAATGTTACATTTTAACACGTTACATTTTAACATGTTACATTTTAACTTCTTATATTTCCACATGTTACATTTTTACATGTTACATTTTAACATGTTTTACGATCAAGTCATTCCCTTGCAACTGACCTGGTAGCCTCGTCTAGTATGAGGATGGATGGGATTTTCAGTAGAGCGCAGGCGATAGCTATCCTCTGTTTCTGGCCCCCAGACACGGTAACTCCTCTCTCCCCCAGAATGGTACTGTAGCCATCAGGGAACTGTCGGATAAAACTGTCAGCATTGGCCAGCCCAGCAGCCTCGTACACCTGTGACAAAGATTAATTAAATTAGTAATACCAAACTAGTGACGGGTAATACAAACAAAGTAACATAGAATCAAACCAGCTACCTTCTGATTACAGCAGTACTATAATCACTCAACCACCAAGCTGACATAAAAACTTTTACTCATACCAGTACTCATAAAGTTTTTAATATGTTACATTTTAACAAGTTACCTTTAAGCATGTTACATTTTAAAAGGTTACAATTTTACATGTTACATTTTTACATGTTACATTTTAATATGTTACATTTTAACACGTTACATTTAAGCATGTTACATTTTAAAATGTTACATTTTAACACGTTACATTTTAACATGTTACATTTTAACTTCTTATATTTCCACATGTTACATTTTTACATGTTACATTTTAACATGTTTTACGATCAAGTCATTCCCTTGCAACTGACCTGGTAGCCTCGTCTAGTATGAGGATGGATGGGATTTTCAGTAGAGCGCGGGCGATAGCTATCCTCTGTTTCTGGCCCCCAGACACGGTAACTCCTCTCTCCCCCAGAATGGTACTGTAGCCATCAGGGAACTGTCGGATAAAACTGTCAGCATTGGCCAGCCCAGCAGCCTCGTACACCTGTGACAAAGATTAATTAAATTAGTAATACCAAACTAGTGACAGGTAATACAAACAAAGTAACATAGAATCAAACCAGCTACCTTCTAATTACAAGGCGAGTAAAGCAGTACTATAATCACTCAACCACCAAGCTGACATAAAAACTTTTACTCATACCAGTACTCATAACGTTTTTAATGTGTTACATTTTAACAAGTTACCTTTAAGCATGTTACATTTTAAAAGGTTACAATTTTACATGTTACATTTTTACATGTTACATTTTAATATGTTACATTTTAACAAGTTACATTTAAGCATGTTACATTTTAAAATGTTACATTTTAACACGTTACATTTTAACATGTTACATTTTAACTTCTTATATTTCCACATGTTACATTTTTACATGTTACATTTTAGCATGTTTTACGATCAAGTCATTCCCTTGCAACTGACTTGGTAGCCTCGTCTAGTATGAGGATGGATGGGATTTTGACAGGTAATACAAACAAAGTAACATAGAATCAAACCAGCTACCTTCTGATTACAAGGCGAGTACAGCAGTACTATAATCACTCAACCACCAAGCTGACATAAAAACCGTCGTCGTCGTCGTCGTCGTCGTCGTCGTCGTCGTCGTCGTCGTCGTCGTCGTCGTCGTCGTCGTCGTCGTCGTCGTCGTCGTCGTCGTCGTCGTCGTCGTCGTCGTCGTCGTCGTCGTCGTCGTCGTCGTCGTCGTCGTCGTCGTCGTCGTCGTCGTCTTCTACATTTTTACATTTTACATATTTACATGTTACATTTTAACATTTTTTATGATCAAGTCTTTCCCTTGCAACTGACCTTGTAGCCTCGTCTAGTATGAGGATGGATGGGATTTTCAGTAGAGCGCGGGCGATAGCTATCCTCTGTTTCTGGCCCCCAGACACGGTAACTCCTCTCTCCCCCAGAATGGTACTGTAGCCATCAGGGAACTGTCGGATAAAACTGTCAGCATTGGCCAGCCCAGCAGCCTCGTACACCTGTGACAAAGATTAATTAAATTAGTAATACCAAACTAGTGACGGGTAATACAAACAAAGTAACATAGAATCAAACCAGCTACCTTCTGATTACAGCAGTACTATAATCACTCAACCACCAAGCTGACATAAAAACTTTTACTCATACCAGTACTCATAAAGTTTTTAATATGTTACATTTTAACAAGTTACCTTTAAGCATGTTACATTTTAAAAGGTTACAATTTTACATGTTACATTTTTATGTTACATTTTAATATGTTACATTTTAACACGTTACATTTAAGCATGTTACATTTTAAAATGTTACATTTTAACACGTTACATTTTAACATGTTACATTTTAACTTCTTATATTTCCACATGTTACATTTTTACATGTTACATTTTAACATGTTTTACGATCAAGTCATTCCCTTGCAACTGACCTGGTAGCCTCGTCTAGTATGAGGATGGATGGGATTTTCAGTAGAGCGCGGGCGATAGCTATCCTCTGCCTCTGTTTCTGGCCCCCAGACACGGTAACTCCTCTCTCCCCCAGAATGGTACTGTAGCCATCAGGGAACTGTCGGATAAAACTGTCAGCATTGGCCAGCCCAGCAGCCTCGTACACCTGTGACAAAGATTAATTAAATTAGTAATACCAAACTAGTGACGGGTAATACAAACAAAGTAACATAGAATCAAACCAGCTACCTTCTGATTACAGCAGTACTATAATCACTCAACCACCAAGCTGACATAAAAACTTTTACTCATAACAGTACTCATAAAGTTTTTAATATGTTACATTTTAACAAGTTACCTTTAAGCATGTTACATTTTAAAAGGTTACAATTTTACATGTTACATTTTTACATGTTACATTTTAATATGTTACATTTTAACACGTTACATTTAAGCATGTTACATTTTAAAATGTTACATTTTAACACGTTACATTTTAACATGTTACATTTTAACTTCTTATATTTCCACATGTTACATTTTTACATGTTACATTTTAACATGTTTTACGATCAAGTCATTCCCTTGCAACTGACCTGGTAGCCTCGTCTAGTATGAGGATGGATGGGATTTTCAGTAGAGCGCGGGCGATAGCTATCCTCTGTTTCTGGCCCCCAGACACGGTAACTCCTCTCTCCCCCAGAATGGTACTGTAGCCATCAGGGAACTGTCGGATAAAACTGTCAGCATTGGCCAGCCCAGCAGCCTCGTACACCTGTGACAAAGATTAATTAAATTAGTAATACCAAACTAGTGACGGGTAATACAAACAAAGTAACATAGAATCAAACCAGCTACCTTCTGATTACAGCAGTACTATAATCACTCAACCACCAAGCTGACATAAAAACTTTTACTCATACCAGTACTCATAAAGTTTTTAATATGTTACATTTTAACAAGTTACCTTTAAGCATGTTACATTTTAAAAGGTTACAATTTTACATGTTACATTTTTACATGTTACATTTTAATATGTTACATTTTAACACGTTACATTTAAGCATGTTACATTTTAAAATGTTACATTTTAACACGTTACATTTTAACATGTTACATTTTAACTTCTTATATTTCCACATGTTACATTTTTACATGTTACATTTTAACATGTTTTACGATCAAGTCATTCCCTTGCAACTGACCTGGTAGCCTCGTCTAGTATGAGGATGGATGGGATTTTCAGTAGAGCGCGGGCGATAGCTATCCTCTGTTTCTGGCCCCCAGACACGGTAACTCCTCTCTCCCCCAGAATGGTACTGTAGCCATCAGGGAACTGTCGGATAAAACTGTCAGCATTGGCCAGCCCAGCAGCCTCGTACACCTGTGACAAAGATTAATTAAATTAGTAATACCAAACTAGTGACAGGTAATACAAACAAAGTAACATAGAATCAAACCAGCTACCTTCTAATTACAAGGCGAGTAAAGCAGTACTATAATCACTCAACCACCAAGCTGACATAAAAACTTTTACTCATACCAGTACTCATAACGTTTTTAATGTGTTACATTTTAACAAGTTACCTTTAAGCATGTTACATTTTAAAAGGTTACAATTTTACATGTTACATTTTTACATGTTACATTTTAATATGTTACATTTTAACAAGTTACATTTAAGCATGTTACATTTTAAAATGTTACATTTTAACACGTTACATTTTAACATGTTACATTTTAACTTCTTATATTTCCACATGTTACATTTTTACATGTTACATTTTAACATGTTTTACGATCAAGTCATTCCCTTGCAACTGTCTAGTATGAGGATGGATGGGATTTTGACAGGTAATACAAACAAAGTAACATAGAATCAAACCAGCTACCTTCTGATTACAAGGCGAGTACAGCAGTACTATAATCACTCAACCACCAAGCTGACATAAAAACCGTCGTCGTCGTCGTCGTCGTCGTCGTCGTCGTCGTCGTCGTCGTCGTCGTCGTCGTCGTCGTCGTCGTCGTCGTCGTCGTCGTCGTCGTCGTCGTCGTCGTCGTCGTCGTCGTCGTCGTCGTCGTCGTCGTCGTCGTCGTCGTCGTCGTCGTCGTCGTCGTCGTCGTCGTCGTCGTCGTCGTCGTCGTCGTCGTCGTCGTCGTCGTCGTCGTCGTCGTCGTCGTCGTCGTCGTCGTCGTCGTCGTCGTCGTCGTCGTCGTCGTCGTCGTCGTCGTCGTCGTCGTCGTCGTCGTCGTCGTCGTCGTCGTCGTCGTCGTCGTCGTCGTCGTCGTCGTCGTCGTCGTCGTCGTCGTCGTCGTCGTCGTCGTCGTCGTCGTCGTCGTCGTCGTCGTCGTCGTCGTCGTCGTCGTCGTCGTCGTCGTCGTCGTCGTCGTCGTCGTCGTCGTCGTCGTCGTCGTCGTCGTCGTCGTCGTCGTCGTCGTCGTCGTCGTCGTCGTCGTCGTCGTCGTCGTCGTCGTCGTCGTCGTCGTCGTCGTCGTCGTCGTCGTCGTCGTCGTCGTCGTCGTCGTCGTCGTCGTCGTCGTCGTCGTCGTCGTCGTCGTCGTCGTCGTCGTCGTCGTCGTCGTCGTCGTCGTCTTCTACATTTTTACATTTTACATATTTACATGTTACATTTTAACATTTTTTATGATCAAGTCTTTCCCTTGCAACTGACCTGGTAGCCTCGTCTAGTATGAGGATGGATGGGATTTTCAGTAGAGCGCGGGCGATAGCTATCCTCTGCCTCTGTTTCTGGCCCCCAGACACGGTAACTCCTCTCTCCCCCAGAATGGTACTGTAGCCATCAGGGAACTGTCGGATAAAACTGTCAGCATTGGCCAGCCCAGCAGCCTCGTACACCTGTGACAAAGATTAATTAAATTAGTAATACCAAACTAGTGACGGGTAATACAAACAAAGTAACATAGAATCAAACCAGCTACCTTCTGATTACAGCAGTACTATAATCACTCAACCACCAAGCTGACATAAAAACTTTTACTCATACCAGTACTCATAAAGTTTTTAATATATTACATTTTAACAAGTTACCTTTAAGCATGTTACATTTTAAAAGGTTACAATTTTACATGTTACATTTTTACATGTTACATTTTAATATGTTACATTTTAACACGTTACATTTAAGCATGTTACATTTTAAAATGTTACATTTTAACACGTTACATTTTAACATGTTACATTTTAACTTCTTATATTTCCACATGTTACATTTTTACATGTTACATTTTAACATGTTTTACGATCAAGTCATTCCCTTGCAACTGACCTGGTAGCCTCGTCTAGTATGAGGATGGATGGGATTTTCAGTAGAGCGCGGGCGATAGCTATCCTCTGTTTCTGGCCCCCAGACACGGTAACTCCTCTCTCCCCCAGAATGGTACTGTAGCCATCAGGGAACTGTCGGATAAAACTGTCAGCATTGGCCAGCCCAGCAGCCTCGTACACCTGTGACAAAGATTAATTAAATTAGTAATACCAAACTAGTGACGGGTAATACAAACAAAGTAACATAGAATCAAACCAGCTACCTTCTGATTACAGCAGTACTATAATCACTCAACCACCAAGCTGACATAAAAACTTTTACTCATACCAGTACTCATAAAGTTTTTAATATGTTACATTTTAACAAGTTACCTTTAAGCATGTTACATTTTAAAAGGTTACAATTTTACATGTTACATTTTTACATGTTACATTTTAATATGTTACATTTTAACACGTTACATTTAAGCATGTTACATTTTAAAATGTTACATTTTAACACGTTACATTTTAACATGTTACATTTTAACTTCTTATATTTCCACATGTTACATTTTTACATGTTACATTTTAACATGTTTTACGATCAAGTCATTCCCTTGCAACTGACCTGGTAGCCTCGTCTAGTATGAGGATGGATGGGATTTTCAGTAGAGCGCGGGCGATAGCTATCCTCTGTTTCTGGCCCCCAGACACGGTAACTCCTCTCTCCCCCAGAATGGTACTGTAGCCATCAGGGAACTGTCGGATAAAACTGTCAGCATTGGCCAGCCCAGCAGCCTCGTACACCTGTGACAAAGATTAATTAAATTAGTAATACCAAACTAGTGACAGGTAATACAAACAAAGTAACATAGAATCAAACCAGCTACCTTCTAATTACAAGGCGAGTAAAGCAGTACTATAATCACTCAACCACCAAGCTGACATAAAAACTTTTACTCATACCAGTACTCATAACGTTTTTAATGTGTTACATTTTAACAAGTTACCTTTAAGCATGTTACATTTTAAAAGGTTACAATTTTACATGTTACATTTTTACATGTTACATTTTAATATGTTACATTTTAACAAGTTACATTTAAGCATGTTACATTTTAAAATGTTACATTTTAACACGTTACATTTTAACATGTTACATTTTAACTTCTTATATTTCCACATGTTACATTTTTACATGTTACATTTTAACATGTTTTACGATCAAGTCATTCCCTTGCAACTGTCTAGTATGAGGATGGATGGGATTTTGACAGGTAATACAAACAAAGTAACATAGAATCAAACCAGCTACCTTCTGATTACAAGGCGAGTACAGCAGTACTATAATCACTCAACCACCAAGCTGACATAAAAACCGTCGTCGTCGTCGTCGTCGTCGTCGTCGTCGTCGTCGTCGTCGTCGTCGTCGTCGTCGTCGTCGTCGTCGTCGTCGTCGTCGTCGTCGTCGTCGTCGTCGTCGTCGTCGTCGTCGTCGTCGTCGTCGTCGTCGTCGTCGTCGTCGTCGTCGTCGTCGTCGTCGTCGTCGTCGTCGTCGTCGTCGTCGTCGTCGTCGTCGTCGTCGTCGTCGTCGTCGTCGTCGTCGTCGTCGTCGTCGTCGTCGTCGTCGTCGTCGTCGTCGTCGTCGTCGTCGTCGTCGTCGTCGTCGTCGTCGTCGTCGTCGTCGTCGTCGTCGTCGTCGTCGTCGTCGTCGTCGTCGTCGTCGTCGTCGTCGTCGTCGTCGTCGTCGTCGTCGTCGTCGTCGTCGTCGTCGTCGTCGTCGTCGTCGTCGTCGTCGTCGTCGTCGTCGTCGTCGTCGTCGTCGTCGTCGTCGTCGTCTTCTACATTTTTACATTTTACATATTTACATGTTACATTTTAACATTTTTTATGATCAAGTCTTTCCCTTGCAACTGACCTGGTAGCCTCGTCTAGTATGAGGATGGATGGGATTTTCAGTAGAGCGCGGGCGATAGCTATCCTCTGCCTCTGTTTCTGGCCCCCAGACACGGTAACTCCTCTCTCCCCCAGAATGGTACTGTAGCCATCAGGGAACTGTCGGATAAAACTGTCAGCATTGGCCAGCCCAGCAGCCTCGTACACCTGTGACAAAGATTAATTAAATTAGTAATACCAAACTAGTGACGGGTAATACAAACAAAGTAACATAGAATCAAACCAGCTACCTTCTGATTACAGCAGTACTATAATCACTCAACCACCAAGCTGACATAAAAACTTTTACTCATACCAGTACTCATAAAGTTTTTAATATATTACATTTTAACAAGTTACCTTTAAGCATGTTACATTTTAAAAGGTTACAATTTTACATGTTACATTTTTACATGTTACATTTTAATATGTTACATTTTAACACGTTACATTTAAGCATGTTACATTTTAAAATGTTACATTTTAACACGTTACATTTTAACATGTTACATTTTAACTTCTTATATTTCCACATGTTACATTTTTACATGTTACATTTTAACATGTTTTACGATCAAGTCATTCCCTTGCAACTGACCTGGTAGCCTCGTCTAGTATGAGGATGGATGGGATTTTCAGTAGAGCGCGGGCGATAGCTATCCTCTGCCTCTGTTTCTGGCCCCCAGACACGGTAACTCCTCTCTCCCCCAGAATGGTACTGTAGCCATCAGGGAACTGTCGGATAAAACTGTCAGCATTGGCCAGCCCAGCAGCCTCGTACACCTGTGACAAAGATTAATTAAATTAGTAATACCAAACTAGTGACGGGTAATACAAACAAAGTAACATAGAATCAAACCAGCTACCTTCTGATTACAGCAGTACTATAATCACTCAACCACCAAGCTGACATAAAAACTTTTACTCATACCAGTACTCATAAAGTTTTTAATATGTTACATTTTAACAAGTTACCTTTAAGCATGTTACATTTTAAAAGGTTACAATTTTACATGTTACATTTTTACATGTTACATTTTAATATGTTACATTTTAACACGTTACATTTAAGCATGTTACATTTTAAAATGTTACATTTTAACACGTTACATTTTAACATGTTACATTTTAACTTCTTATATTTCCACATGTTACATTTTTACATGTTACATTTTAACATGTTTTACGATCAAGTCATTCCCTTGCAACTGACCTGGTAGCCTCGTCTAGTATGAGGATGGATGGGATTTTCAGTAGAGCGCGGGCGATAGCTATCCTCTGTTTCTGGCCCCCAGACACGGTAACTCCTCTCTCCCCCAGAATGGTACTGTAGCCATCAGGGAACTGTCGGATAAAACTGTCAGCATTGGCCAGCCCAGCAGCCTCGTACACCTGTGACAAAGATTAATTAAATTAGTAATACCAAACTAGTGACAGGTAATACAAACAAAGTAACATAGAATCAAACCAGCTACCTTCTAATTACAAGGCGAGTAAAGCAGTACTATAATCACTCAACCACCAAGCTGACATAAAAACTTTTACTCATACCAGTACTCATAACGTTTTTAATGTGTTACATTTTAACAAGTTACCTTTAAGCATGTTACATTTTAAAAGGTTACAATTTTACATGTTACATTTTTACATGTTACATTTTAATATGTTACATTTTAACAAGTTACATTTAAGCATGTTACATTTTAAAATGTTACATTTTAACACGTTACATTTTAACATGTTACATTTTAACTTCTTATATTTCCACATGTTACATTTTTACATGTTACATTTTAACATGTTTTACGATCAAGTCATTCCCTTGCAACTGTCTAGTATGAGGATGGATGGGATTTTGACAGGTAATACAAACAAAGTAACATAGAATCAAACCAGCTACCTTCTGATTACAAGGCGAGTACAGCAGTACTATAATCACTCAACCACCAAGCTGACATAAAAACCGTCGTCGTCGTCGTCGTCGTCGTCGTCGTCGTCGTCGTCGTCGTCGTCGTCGTCGTCGTCGTCGTCGTCGTCGTCGTCGTCGTCGTCGTCGTCGTCGTCGTCGTCGTCGTCGTCGTCGTCGTCGTCGTCGTCGTCGTCGTCGTCGTCGTCGTCGTCGTCGTCGTCGTCTTCTACATTTTTACATTTTACATATTTACATGTTACATTTTAACATTTTTTATGATCAAGTCTTTCCCTTGCAACTGACCTTGTAGCCTCGTCTAGTATGAGGATGGATGGGATTTTCAGTAGAGCGCGGGCGATAGCTATCCTCTGTTTCTGGCCCCCAGACACGGTAACTCCTCTCTCCCCCAGAATGGTACTGTAGCCATCAGGGAACTGTCGGATAAAACTGTCAGCATTGGCCAGCCCAGCAGCCTCGTACACCTGTGACAAAGATTAATTAAATTAGTAATACCAAACTAGTGACGGGTAATACAAACAAAGTAACATAGAATCAAACCAGCTACCTTCTGATTACAGCAGTACTATAATCACTCAACCACCAAGCTGACATAAAAACTTTTACTCATACCAGTACTCATAAAGTTTTTAATATGTTACATTTTAACAAGTTACCTTTAAGCATGTTACATTTTAAAAGGTTACAATTTTACATGTTACATTTTTATGTTACATTTTAATATGTTACATTTTAACACGTTACATTTAAGCATGTTACATTTTAAAATGTTACATTTTAACACGTTACATTTTAACATGTTACATTTTAACTTCTTATATTTCCACATGTTACATTTTTACATGTTACATTTTAACATGTTTTACGATCAAGTCATTCCCTTGCAACTGACCTGGTAGCCTCGTCTAGTATGAGGATGGATGGGATTTTCAGTAGAGCGCGGGCGATAGCTATCCTCTGCCTCTGTTTCTGGCCCCCAGACACGGTAACTCCTCTCTCCCCCAGAATGGTACTGTAGCCATCAGGGAACTGTCGGATAAAACTGTCAGCATTGGCCAGCCCAGCAGCCTCGTACACCTGTGACAAAGATTAATTAAATTAGTAATACCAAACTAGTGACGGGTAATACAAACAAAGTAACATAGAATCAAACCAGCTACCTTCTGATTACAGCAGTACTATAATCACTCAACCACCAAGCTGACATAAAAACTTTTACTCATAACAGTACTCATAAAGTTTTTAATATGTTACATTTTAACAAGTTACCTTTAAGCATGTTACATTTTAAAAGGTTACAATTTTACATGTTACATTTTTACATGTTACATTTTAATATGTTACATTTTAACACGTTACATTTAAGCATGTTACATTTTAAAATGTTACATTTTAACACGTTACATTTTAACATGTTACATTTTAACTTCTTATATTTCCACATGTTACATTTTTACATGTTACATTTTAACATGTTTTACGATCAAGTCATTCCCTTGCAACTGACCTGGTAGCCTCGTCTAGTATGAGGATGGATGGGATTTTCAGTAGAGCGCGGGCGATAGCTATCCTCTGTTTCTGGCCCCCAGACACGGTAACTCCTCTCTCCCCCAGAATGGTACTGTAGCCATCAGGGAACTGTCGGATAAAACTGTCAGCATTGGCCAGCCCAGCAGCCTCGTACACCTGTGACAAAGATTAATTAAATTAGTAATACCAAACTAGTGACGGGTAATACAAACAAAGTAACATAGAATCAAACCAGCTACCTTCTGATTACAGCAGTACTATAATCACTCAACCACCAAGCTGACATAAAACTTTTACTCATACCAGTACTCATAAAGTTTTTAATATGTTACATTTTAACAAGTTACCTTTAAGCATGTTACATTTTAAAAGGTTACAATTTTACATGTTACATTTTTACATGTTACATTTTAATATGTTACATTTTAACACGTTACATTTAAGCATGTTACATTTTAAAATGTTACATTTTAACACGTTACATTTTAACATGTTACATTTTAACTTCTTATATTTCCACATGTTACATTTTTACATGTTACATTTTAACATGTTTTACGATCAAGTCATTCCCTTGCAACTGACCTGGTAGCCTCGTCTAGTATGAGGATGGATGGGATTTTCAGTAGAGCGCGGGCGATAGCTATCCTCTGTTTCTGGCCCCCAGACACGGTAACTCCTCTCTCCCCAGAATGGTACTGTAGCCATCAGGGAACTGTCGGATAAAACTGTCAGCATTGGCCAGCCCAGCAGCCTCGTACACCTGTGACAAAGATTAATTAAATTAGTAATACCAAACTAGTGACAGGTAATACAAACAAAGTAACATAGAATCAAACCAGCTACCTTCTAATTACAAGGCGAGTAAAGCAGTACTATAATCACTCAACCACCAAGCTGACATAAAAACTTTTACTCATACCAGTACTCATAACGTTTTTAATGTGTTACATTTTAACAAGTTACCTTTAAGCATGTTACATTTTAAAAGGTTACAATTTTACATGTTACATTTTTACATGTTACATTTTAATATGTTACATTTTAACAAGTTACATTTAAGCATGTTACATTTTAAAATGTTACATTTTAACACGTTACATTTTAACATGTTACATTTTAACTTCTTATATTTCCACATGTTACATTTTTACATGTTACATTTTAACATGTTTTACGATCAAGTCATTCCCTTGCAACTGTCTAGTATGAGGATGGATGGGATTTTGACAGGTAATACAAACAAAGTAACATAGAATCAAACCAGCTACCTTCTGATTACAAGGCGAGTACAGCAGTACTATAATCACTCAACCACCAAGCTGACATAAAAACCGTCGTCGTCGTCGTCGTCGTCGTCGTCGTCGTCGTCGTCGTCGTCGTCGTCGTCGTCGTCGTCGTCGTCGTCGTCGTCGTCGTCGTCGTCGTCGTCGTCGTCGTCGTCGTCGTCGTCGTCGTCGTCGTCGTCGTCGTCGTCGTCGTCGTCGTCGTCGTCGTCGTCGTCGTCGTCGTCGTCGTCGTCGTCGTCGTCGTCGTCGTCGTCGTCGTCGTCGTCGTCGTCGTCGTCGTCGTCGTCGTCGTCGTCGTCGTCGTCGTCGTCGTCGTCGTCGTCGTCGTCGTCGTCGTCGTCGTCGTCGTCGTCGTCGTCGTCGTCGTCGTCGTCGTCGTCGTCGTCGTCGTCGTCGTCGTCGTCGTCGTCGTCGTCGTCGTCGTCGTCGTCGTCGTCGTCGTCGTCGTCGTCGTCGTCGTCGTCGTCGTCGTCGTCGTCGTCGTCGTCGTCGTCGTCGTCGTCGTCGTCGTCGTCGTCGTCGTCGTCGTCGTCGTCGTCGTCGTCGTCGTCGTCGTCGTCGTCGTCGTCGTCGTCGTCGTCGTCGTCGTCGTCGTCGTCGTCGTCGTCGTCGTCGTCGTCGTCGTCGTCGTCGTCGTCGTCGTCGTCGTCGTCGTCGTCGTCGTCGTCGTCGTCGTCGTCGTCGTCGTCGTCTTCTACATTTTTACATTTTACATATTTACATGTTACATTTTAACATTTTTTATGATCAAGTCTTTCCCTTGCAACTGACCTGGTAGCCTCGTCTAGTATGAGGATGGATGGGATTTTCAGTAGAGCGCGGGCGATAGCTATCCTCTGCCTCTGTTTCTGGCCCCCAGACACGGTAACTCCTCTCTCCCCCAGAATGGTACTGTAGCCATCAGGGAACTGTCGGATAAAACTGTCAGCATTGGCCAGCCCAGCAGCCTCGTACACCTGTGACAAAGATTAATTAAATTAGTAATACCAAACTAGTGACGGGTAATACAAACAAAGTAACATAGAATCAAACCAGCTACCTTCTGATTACAGCAGTACTATAATCACTCAACCACCAAGCTGACATAAAAACTTTTACTCATACCAGTACTCATAAAGTTTTTAATATATTACATTTTAACAAGTTACCTTTAAGCATGTTACATTTTAAAAGGTTACAATTTTACATGTTACATTTTTACATGTTACATTTTAATATGTTACATTTTAACACGTTACATTTAAGCATGTTACATTTTAAAATGTTACATTTTAACACGTTACATTTTAACATGTTACATTTTAACTTCTTATATTTCCACATGTTACATTTTTACATGTTACATTTTAACATGTTTTACGATCAAGTCATTCCCTTGCAACTGACCTGGTAGCCTCGTCTAGTATGAGGATGGATGGGATTTTCAGTAGAGCGCGGGCGATAGCTATCCTCTGTTTCTGGCCCCCAGACACGGTAACTCCTCTCTCCCCCAGAATGGTACTGTAGCCATCAGGGAACTGTCGGATAAAACTGTCAGCATTGGCCAGCCCAGCAGCCTCGTACACCTGTGACAAAGATTAATTAAATTAGTAATACCAAACTAGTGACGGGTAATACAAACAAAGTAACATAGAATCAAACCAGCTACCTTCTGATTACAGCAGTACTATAATCACTCAACCACCAAGCTGACATAAAAACTTTTACTCATACCAGTACTCATAAAGTTTTTAATATGTTACATTTT
>NW_026543503.1:0-26245 GCF_028750875.1 Macrosteles quadrilineatus
TATGCCTATGGCTATACTAGCGGTTTCAGAGGTGCACGATGGGTTAACGATAACTGCGACCGAAGAATGGGCTGACTTTGGTCGAGCGGTTGCGTCACTGCGCGATGGGCAATCTTGAATGCGAGTTGGGACTGCGAGCGATAGGCGAGACGGAACGATGAGCGGGTACGAAAACGGTTCAACAAGAACGGGCGATACGAGCGAGGGTTTTAATGGTGTGAAATGCGTCCGATCAGATTGAGGTCTAAAACGCAAGTGACCGCCTAAGGCAGACGTGTGTGTTACTATGCAAGCTGTTTGCGCCTGGAACGTTCTAGCAACGTTTGTTGGGGCGTCCGTATAGTATAGGACAGCTGCCGCTGTG
Organism: Macrosteles quadrilineatus; assembly: GCF_028750875.1. Taxonomy (NCBI): domain Eukaryota; kingdom Metazoa; phylum Arthropoda; class Insecta; order Hemiptera; family Cicadellidae; genus Macrosteles; species Macrosteles quadrilineatus. The sequence continues at coordinate 365 of NW_026543503.1, forward strand.
TACGTGTAGGTGGCGGGCAACAATAGCAATTACATTTTAAATTAAATTTTACAATTATTTTTCATTTAGTGTTTCAACTATCCAATCTAGATGATAAGTTAAATTTGTATATACTAATCTATAAGTATCATAACATTTTGGCAAATCTTGATAATAATTTGCATGAGTTGCAATGCCGAGTTGAGCATACTTTGAATCATCTTGCGCTTGTTGACAAAGCAGTATATAACCTTTAAATAAAACAAATAATTGATAAATATGCATTTTAACAAATAAAATTTAATACATACTTGTATCTGTTTGACACTTACCAAAAAAAAACAATTCATAAAACATATATTCAGGCAGTACTTTGGCAGCATCAATAGTTTTGAATGCTTCTGCCTTTTTCTGATTCAAGTACATGCCTGAATCTCCATTTTCAAATCCTGCAATGACGCATTTTTTCAAATCATACGATTGGCTTTTGTCAGGTAAAACAGTAGGTTGAACCTGCATAAACAATTTTATAAATTATTTTTGAATTAACTATTTAACTAGTGAAAAAAGTTTACTCACTTCTTTGTTAAATTTGATAGAACCAGAAATTGTAATTATTGCCAAATCATGAAGTTGAGATACGAATTTAAAACTTGACTTGTAAAGAGAATGCATTTCAAATTTTTCCACAGTAAAGCAATGCAACATCGAAGTAGAGTTAACTCCACCTACTAAAACACTAAGTTTACTTGAACTGATCTTTGACAGTGGAGCAAAAGATTTTGAAGAGTCGAGACAATGGGCTGAAGTCAGAATTTTATTGTTACTAAGCACTGTTGCTGTGCATAAATTTTGAATCTTTACATTAAACAAATTAAAACTTCCTGTTTTGCTAATTAATAAAATTGATAAAATAATAAAATTGCTAATTTTAAAATCTTCTTGTCTTTTTCTATAAATAAAAAAGAACATTAGTTTTTGAAAACAAATAAAACACATTGTAGGCAAAAAATCGTAAGCACAAGTCACTGTAGACGTTCTCTTTTGCTTGTCAAAGTTCACATTCATTAGCTTGATTGAAACAGTAGTCAGATCGTCGAGGCAAAATTCGAACAATTCTTTTAGATAAAACATCTAAAGAAAGCGCATCAAATTGAGTAGTGAATCCTTTGTTTTCTTCAAGCTGAGACTCTCATTGACGTTCAGCTAATGATACAGGTTTTTGGACGAATGCATAGGTTTTTGATTTTTGGGCAACACCATTGTACCAAAAGCTAGTTGTCAGTAACTAAAAGCTTGAGGGATGCAAAACAAAGTTTGATTCATTTGGGCGAATGCATAAGTTTGGTTTCAACTGTTTGCTTCAATGAGCTTAAAAAGTTGTGTCCAGTGGTAATCAGTTGCCGATAGAGTAAAGAGCACTGTAGGAATGCCCAACCGTTTGACCATATCACTGTAAGAAATTTTAATTACGTGATTTAGCAAACTCGCAAATATGTTTACCAATTTGACGTTTTTAGTAATATACAGTTACTGAAATTGGCAAATTAGTAAACATGTTTCCGAGTTTGCTAAATTGCGTGATTGAAAGATTTTACAGTAATCTTGCACCTTGCCGCAACGCAGACGCCAGTATGGAGCTGTAAATTGGAAGTTTGCACTGTACAGTAGAACTGTGTTGACAAAGTTGAGATTGTGCTTTAGGCGTAATTTGATCTCTTTTGCAGTGATTGGCAGTGACGGTGCTTGGTTGATCATGATGCCCACATTTGATATTGCTTAGCGTCTTTGAATGAGGTTCATTGCATTTTTTTGTTGGCCACAGTTTTAACTTGATTGTCAAAAGAAACACCAGCGTTGATCATATTCGTAGAGTAATTGGCAAAATTTGCATTGTCAAAAATAACTGGTTGGTTTGCAGCATTCTAGATTGCTTTGTAAGTTGTGGCATTATCTGTTTAACACAATGTTAGAAATTGCTTTTGGTGTGATGGAAGTAAAACTTACTGAAAACAAATATCTGTCAAGTTGAAAATTGAAATCAATGGGCAAAACAGAACGTAAGCGTGAAGAAACGTTTTAGTCCGCAAAGGGTGACTGTGTCCAGAACACGGCAAAATTTGGCCACTTTATTCCGGTGAGAAGGGAATGCAGACGGTGGATGAGCCCTTGCCAGAGGTGTGGCCACCGGAAATGTTTCTACTAGCACCATTGCAAGAATCAATTGTTTTGAAGATGCAAATTAGTGTGCCTTTTTGACTGGCGGTAGCAAGGCGACTGTTGCTGCGGTTCAAGGCAATGCAAACTACGGCAAACTGGTCAAGCACAGACACTTGTCGTTGAGATGGACACAAAGGCTGTTTGCCGAAACAGAATTTTTGAAGGAGAGATGCTGCAGCTTTTTAATGTTTTGCTGCTGTTGTCGCAGTTTACTTGTGGTTCTCTTGTGTTTATGTTGTGTACGTCATGACGTCCATGAGCGCACTGTGCTGCAACAAACACACACACACACACACACACATGACGTTACGCTCCCGTTGAGTAAACACGCCACGTGAATTTTTCAAGAAGACAAACTTTTTTCCAGCGAATCTTTACCGTTAAACCCGGGAAAATGGACTTGGTCCAATTCTCGGATGAACTCAAGAAGACTAGTGAACTCTTGAAGGGTCGGGAAAGGGCTGCGTTATACCAGCCCTTGAAGACTTTTCTCGAGAAAGCTGAACTCTTCATCCAATACCACGAATCCCAACTTTCAAACGCCGGAGGGCCTGCTGTGGCTGATCCTCGAGTGGACTCTCTGGTTAATGCAAACGCCCGAATGGAGGAGACGCTGGAGCGTCTTGAGAGGAAGATGGACGCCGCTGGAGACAGCGCTCAGGCCGTCTCCTCTCACACCTACAGCAGTGCCGCCAAGAAGGCCATCAACACTAAGAGCATCGCGGCTCTGAGAAGAAACAAACATGTCGTTCTGATCAAGGACGAGACTGCAAAGCTAACACCAGCCGAACTAAAGACTGTGATCTGCAACACAATTTCGCCCAACAGTTTTGAACCACTGAACGTGAAGGTGAACAAAACCAACATTGCTATTGAAGTGCCAAAAGAGGAGTACGCCGAGCGGCTCATTAAGCTCGTTCGTAAGCGCCCGGAGTTGAAAGACGTCCAGGCGTACGCTCCAAGCCCGCGGTGCCCCAACATCATTCTACGAAATATCGACTATAACACCGCGGAGTCACAACTCATTGACACCGTGGTCGAACGAAACTGCCTTCAAAGTTCACCTCACCACTTCAAGCTCCTCTACACAATCAAGCGAAGATACAGCTATGACGCTGTTTTGTGCGTGTCTCCCCACACGTTCCAGGAGCTCAGGGAGATGGCTGAGTGGATCGTCACTGGCTGGTCGCAGTCACCTTTCGAGGAGTCTGTACTGACTGGCCACTGCAGCCGCTGCCTGTCCCTGACTCATCGGACGAGGGAGTGCAAGCTCAAGGACAGCTCTAAGAAGTGTCACCGCTGTCTGGAAGAGTTCTCAACTAAACGCAACAAGGATCATCAGTCGCCATACACCAAACACATACGCACATGCAGCTCATCGCCACGGTGCGCAAACTGCAGTGGGAGCGCATGCTCTACGGATCACTCCTCAATCTCGATGGAGTGTCCCAAGTATCGAGCCCGCTGGGAGTCTGCTATGGGCATGACGTGCTACGACCGGGACAGGTCAGTCACGTTCAGAAGCAGATCGGCAAACAATGACAAAGATCAGGATTCACCGACTTGATTCTCTGGACTTATCCATTTAAATGTTATCGCCCACCGACATGCACTCAATGGGTCTTTTATCTTGTTACAATCAGAGTCAGTAACCCACTACTTAACTTCCAGACTGTTTTTAACATTTCACTTTTAATCACCTTTACTTGATGTCTAGTTTCGCGATTCATTATTATTGTTATGATCTTTGTTGTTATTTTCATATTCCCCATTTATTCATCCCACCCTGTCTTTATAACCATACTACTAAATAAGAGAGTGTCCATGCTCTCGTTATAAATAAAACAAACAAACAAACACACACACACACACACACACACAACTTAACAATTAGCGCCATTGCTCGGCAAACAGTGAAAACTTTACTACTAACAATGTTGTTTTGTTTACATTTTTCTGTTTACTAAAAATGTAATTTGTGTAAATTTTGTTGGCCAAAACAGAATGGTGTAAATAGCGGCTCTGGTGTGAATCGATTTTTTGTGTCCATTAAAGCCTATGGAAAAGAGCCATTTTCAAAAATAGATTTATTAGTGTTTTTATTGTCGTTTTGTTTTAAACAAAAGCTCATTTTTTATGCACAAAGACTATTAGTTTAACATAAAATTTTTTAAATGTTTTAAAAGCTTTGGCTGCCATTTGGCAAAAATAAATGACCTAAAGTTAATTTGGTTGCCTTTGATAAAGGTCCAGCAACTGCCAATGCAGAAAAAGAGTTTGTGGCAGTTAAATTAAAAACTGGCGTTACTCGCTTTACCAACCACTTTGACTTACTACGCATCAGTGGCATTAAAGCCTCCAACTCTTACGCTGCTAGAAATAGGATTCACTTTTAAAATATTGTCTTCAAAATTAATAATACTGCTAACCAAATGGCCACTAGCTAACTACCTGCATTTGTGCCCCTTCTAATGTGCCATATTAAAATGAATGTGTTCACAAAACAATTTGCATAACATTAGCTAGTTTTATTGTTTTAAGTTACATTGTTGCAGCCAAAAAGGCTGTTAAATTTAGCCTTCGTGAGACAATTCAGTCTAGTGTGACTGAATCTCCCCGCGACAACTTCACGATGTTGCCAGCTGTTGTTCTGTCTCAGGATGTTGTTGAGACCAATCCTTGCTCGTTTAGTTGAGCCATCTCCTTCTTCTGAGCATTGCTCCGAATCGGATAGAGCCTGCGTAAGCAAACAAAGCATAAGTAATCACATTAGCCGAAAGACTAAATACAAATCTCCGACAAGACTAATCTGCACCACTTATGCAAGTTAACTTACTTGTTTATCAACGGTGAAGTGCTCGCGACACGTTGAGACGAGTGGCAGAGCGTCTCCGCTTTTGCCTCGATTGAATAATAGCGAATTTGTTATTTGTTATTTGTTATTTATATTTTCAACAAGCCAATCCATATAAGTGGTCATATTTACGTAAAAACCACCTATGCGATTTCTACATAATTGACGTTCCGAAAATGGAACGTTGCCTTTAAAATATGAACTTGAATATATGCCAACTTGATAAAACTCTCCCTTATTTTCTGAAGTGTCAAGCATGCAAAGTAACGGAGAACCTTAAAATCAAATATATTTTAGAAAAGTATTTTTAATTACATATTAAGTTCAACATACCTGAATCTCCGGCACATCCAACAACATTATCAACCGAAAAAAAACATGGGTTTTTCATTAATATTTAAAGGAGAAATAGAGTCACCAAGCACATATTTTTCTCTCAATAATTTGTCATAATCTTCTTCTGTTTTCTCCGTTTTTCCAAACCCGGCCGCGACGCACTCGTCAAAATTTATGGGTTTATTTTTTTCGTTTAAGTTGATTGGCTTTAACTACAAAAATAATATATTAATATTAATAAATATTTAAACAAACATATGCATAATTACATTTGTGGTTTTAGTGAAATCAATTGAACTAGCAAGTTTAATGATAGCAAGATCATTATGAACAATGCTTATCATTATTTTTTCACCATGTTTGTTTTGCTGTTCAACATCATAACTCGTAAAATTGGGATGAATAATGTCCTCAATTTTCATGCAATAGTCCATCGAAGTGGAATCAACTCCGCCAATTAAATTTTCTGTATCATTGCGCTCTAATTTGCCAGACGTGTTAAAAAATACACAATGAGCGGCAATTAAAACTTTGTTCGAGCCTAATTAAAGTTCCAGTGCATTTGGTACGAGAGAAAACACGGAAAAAGTAAAAATTGCTGAATTTGCATGGGGAATCAGTTTCTTGAAGTATCGCTATGAACGGATACTTGCCAACTTTAACTTTTTTGGCATAAGGAAGTCTTTTCGTTATTCTATAAATAAAAAAACATTAGTTTTTGAAAACAAATAAAACTAACACATTGTGGGCAAATTTTGTAAAAAGGCTAACTGATTTGCACAACAAAAATTTAATGATAATTACCCAGAAGAGCTTTCTTGACTTTGAATTGTCAACACAAATGCTAACAAAAATAGTGAAACTAAAAACACTCGAAAACCCATTGTGAAATTAATTTGATTTTATAAAACAAAAAATTTTAGCAATGTTAAAATTAAAAATTGTTTATTAAAGATTTGAACTCGTGTATAATGCAATATTTATACAAAAACTGTTAACTACTGCTAGCATTAAGGCAACAAATAAAAACCAATAAAAATATTTTTAAACAAAAAAATATATAATTTTTTTTAACCCTTTAGCTTTTAACATTTTTGTTTTGTCATAAATATAATACAACTGTTGAAGAAACCGTTAAAAGCTTGACAACAAGTGGCGCAATTTTTATTGCTAAGAACTTTTTTTCACGTGCTCAAACATGTTTTACAACATGATGGAAAGCATTTGCCATATGTTAAATTTTTTTATTTGTATGACTTGTTTCTTCCCATTTACTATGCAAAAATTTGTTCTGCTACAATGTTAAAAGGTGTGTTTTCCCCATGCCATTGCGCCTGTTTCAAAAGCAACCTGCAACTTCATACAGGTAGTCAACTTTAGCTGTGGCTTTACGCAAACGCCCTTTTGCCCCTTTAAATTACGTCTCAGAATTCATGACAAACAGTTGAAATTTTTTTTATGTCAAAACTTTCAAGGCAGACAAGAAATTACACTACCCTAAAAATGATCATTTTTCTTTTTTGCTCAATTTTTTGCTTATGCAAACTACACCGATAAAGAAATTGAAATACTGTTTCCACTTATTTACAGCGCAAAAACAATATTTTTAAAAATGTTACTTAATATTGATTGATCTAAAATTGAATATGTTTTTCATGAACAATTTTAAATTTTATACAGAGTGAGTCAAAAGTTCTGACACTAAAAGTTTGTTAACCAATTTCAAAATATAAAAATAATGTTTTTTAAAAACAAAAAATATAATCAGTAAGAGCAACTTTTTAACTTGAATTAAAACTTTAGATCATATTTATTTGACCAGTAGTTCCAGAGATTCTCGTATGTTCGAAAGGCAGAGGTCGTTTCTAAAATCTACCTTTTGAGTTAAGTGTCAATACTCAAGTCCTTTACCTCAAGTCACTTCTGCGCGTCACTCTGAGTCAATGATTGGCATCTCAGTTCAACAACACTAATCGTCAGTCAAAATCAAAACTTCATATACATTCGAGATTTTTGGCACAGATACTCATGTGATCTAGTGGAATTTTTTTGATCTTAGTGGAATTTCCTGGTATTGGGTTAATCTATGATAATCTGCGATAAGACACTTTATTAAAAAAGGGACATATTACCGAAACTCATGAAAGCTGTTTTTACTTTGTAAGAGCAACCTTGCTTATGTTTGCTCGGTCTTTGTCGACAACAAAAACACTTCCCATTCACCAAATTCAATGCTTAAACTTAGCAAAAATGCACAAAATGCAGGTAGTTAGCTAGTGGCCATTTGGTTAGCAGTATTATTAATTTTGAAGACAATATTTTAAAAGTGAATCCTATTTCTAGCAGCGTAAGAGTTGGAGGCTTTAATGCCACTGATGCGTAGTAAGTCAAAGTGGTTGGTAAAGCGAGTAACGCCAGTTTTTAATTTAACTGCCACAAACTCTTTTTCTGCATTGGCAGTTGCTGGACCTTTATCAAAGGCAACCAAATTAACTTTAGGTCATTTATTTTTGCCAAATGGCAGCCAAAGCTTTTTAAAACATTTTAAAAAATTATATGTTAAACTAATAGTCTTTGTGCATAAAAAATGAGCTTTTGTTTAAAACAAAACGACAATAAAAACACTAATAAATCTATTTTTGAAAATGGCTCTTTTCCATAGGCTTTAATGGACACAAAAAATCGATTCACACCAGAGCCGCTATTTACACCATTCTGTTTTGGCCAACAAAATTTACACAAATTACATTTTTAGGTAAACAGAAAAATGTAAACAAAACAACATTGTTAGTAGTAAAGTTTTCACTGTTTGCCGAGCAATGGCGCTAATTGTTAAGTTGTGTGTGTGTGTGTGTTGTGTGTGTGTGTTTGTTGCAGCACAGTGCGCTCATGGACGTCATGACGTACACAACATAAACACAAGAGAACCACAAGTAAACTGCGACAACAGCAGCAAAACATTAAAAAGCTGCAGCATCTCTCCTTCAAAAATTCTGTTTCGGCAAACAGCCTTTGTGTCCATCTCAACGACAAGTGTCTGTGCTTGACCAGTTTGCCGTAGTTTGCATTGCCTTGAACCGCAGCAACAGTCGCCTTGCTACCGCCAGTCAAAAAGGCACACTAATTTGCATCTTCAAAACAATTGATTCTTGCAATGGTGCTAGTAGAAACATTTCCGGTGGCCACACCTCTGGCAAGGGCTCATCCACCGTCTGCATTTCCTTCTCACCGGAATAAAGTGGCCAAATTTTGCCGTGTTCTGGACACAGTCACCCTTTGCGGACTAAAACGTTTCTTCACGCTTACGTTCTGTTTTGCCCATTGATTTCAATTTTCAACTTGACAGATATTTGTTTTCAGTAAGTTTTACTTCCATCACACCAAAAGCAATTTCTAACATTGTGTTAAACAGATAATGCCACAACTTACAAAGCAATCTAGAATGCTGCAAACCAACCAGTTATTTTTGACAATGCAAATTTTGCCAATTACTCTACGAATATGATCAACGCTGGTGTTTCTTTTGACAATCAAGTTAAAACTGTGGCCAACAAAAAAATGCAATGAACCTCATTCAAAGACGCTAAGCAATATCAAATGTGGGCATCATGATCAACCAAGCACCGTCACTGCCAATCACTGCAAAAGAGATCAAATTACGCCTAAAGCACAATCTCAACTTTGTCAACACAGTTCTACTGTACAGTGCAAACTTCCAATTTACAGCTCCATACTGGCGTCTGCGTTGCGGCAAGGTGCAAGATTACTGTAAAATCTTTCAATCACGCAATTTAGCAAACTCGGAAACATGTTTACTAATTTGCCAATTTCAGTAACTGTATATTACTAAAAACGTCAAATTGGTAAACATATTTGCGAGTTTGCTAAATCACGTAATTAAAATTTCTTACAGTGATATGGTCAAACGGTTGGGCATTCCTACAGTGCTCTTTACTCTATCGGCAACTGATTACCACTGGACACAACTTTTTAAGCTCATTGAAGCAAACAGTTGAAACCAAACTTATGCATTCGCCCAAATGAATCAAACTTTGTTTTGCATCCCTCAAGCTTTTAGTTACTGACAACTAGCTTTTGGTACAATGGTGTTGCCCAAAAATCAAAAACCTATGCATTCGTCCAAAAACCTGTATCATTAGCTGAACGTCAATGAGAGTCTCAGCTTGAAGAAAACAAAGGATTCACTACTCAATTTGATGCGCTTTCTTTAGATGTTTTATCTAAAAGAATTGTTCGAATTTTGCCTCGACGATCTGACTACTGTTTCAATCAAGCTAATGAATGTGAACTTTGACAAGCAAAAGAGAACGTCTACAGTGACTTGTGCTTACGATTTTTTGCCTACAATGTGTTTTATTTGTTTTCAAAAACTAATGTTCTTTTTTATTTATAGAAAAAGACAAGAAGATTTTAAAATTAGCAATTTTATTATTTTATCAATTTTATTAATTAGCAAAACAGGAAGTTTTAATTTGTTTAATGTAAAGATTCAAAATTTATGCACAGCAACAGTGCTTAGTAACAATAAAATTCTGACTTCAGCCCATTGTCTCGACTCTTCAAAATCTTTTGCTCCACTGTCAAAGATCAGTTCAAGTAAACTTAGTGTTTTAGTAGGTGGAGTTAACTCTACTTCGATGTTGCATTGCTTTACTGTGGAAAAATTTGAAATGCATTCTCTTTACAAGTCAAGTTTTAAATTCGTATCTCAACTTCATGATTTGGCAATAATTACAATTTCTGGTTCTATCAAATTTAACAAAGAAGTGAGTAAACTTTTTTCACTAGTTAAATAGTTAATTCAAAAATAATTTATAAAATTGTTTATGCAGGTTCAACCTACTGTTTTACCTGACAAAAGCCAATCGTATGATTTGAAAAAATGCGTCATTGCAGGATTTGAAAATGGAGATTCAGGCATGTACTTGAATCAGAAAAAGGCAGAAGCATTCAAAACTATTGATGCTGCCAAAGTACTGCCTGAATATATGTTTTATGAATTGTTTTTTTTTGGTAAGTGTCAAACAGATACAAGTATGTATTAAATTTTATTTGTTAAAATGCATATTTATCAATTATTTGTTTTATTTAAAGGTTATATACTGCTTTGTCAACAAGCGCAAGATGATTCAAAGTATGCTCAACTCGGCATTGCAACTCATGCAAATTATTATCAAGATTTGCCAAAATGTTATGATACTTATAGATTAGTATATACAAATTTAACTTATCATCTAGATTGGATAGTTGAAACACTAAATGAAAAATAATTGTAAAATTTAATTTAAAATGTAATTGCTATTGTTGCCCGCCACCTACACGTACACAGCGGCAGCTGTCCTATACTATACGGACGCCCCAACAAACGTTGCTAGAACGTTCCAGGCGCAAACAGCTTGCATAGTAACACACACGTCTGCCTTAGGCGGTCACTTGCGTTTTAGACCTCAATCTGATCGGACGCATTTCACACCATTAAAACCCTCGCTCGTATCGCCCGTTCTTGTTGAACCGTTTTCGTACCCGCTCATCGTTCCGTCTCGCCTATCGCTCGCAGTCCCAACTCGCATTCAAGATTGCCCATCGCGCAGTGACGCAACCGCTCGACCAAAGTCAGCCCATTCTTCGGTCGCAGTTATCGTTAACCCATCGTGCACCTCTGAAACCGCTAGTATAGCCATAGGCATAGGCAGTATAGCTATAGGCAGTCAACAGTAAACTAGCAAACGTCGCAGTAGCCAAACTTCCGAAGGAAAAGCCGCTGGAACATGACGGCAAGAAGATGTCCTTTTTCGGTTTCTGGAAGCGAGTAAAGCACAGCATCCTCCAGTGCCCTGTGAATGACGCCGACAAACTGAGGGCGCTGATGAACACTGTGCACTCTTCAGACACCAATGCAGTCGCCGCGTGCGCTAACCTCGATGAGGCAAAGAAGCTGCTGGAAAAGAAGTACAGTTGGGAGAAAGCCATTCGCGAGATGCTCCAAGAGAAAATGGTCAAGGTGAAAGAAGTAAACGCCTTTGACGCTCGCGGGCTCCAGCAGTTGAAGGACGCCGCCGAGGAGCTGCTCATGGTGATGAAACAGACAAACAAGGACGACATGAAGAAAGATCTGTTTGATGCGGTGGTCGACCTACTGCCGAGTTCATTGTCCTTAAAGCTGTTTAAGAAGACTGATTCCTCAAAGAAGGACATCGACCTCGTGGACTCTTTCCTTGAGAAGCAGATCGCGGCGTTGTTGGCAAACGAGCGAGCCAAAGGCAAAGAGACTACACGAGTGCAGATGAAACCGCGTTTAGGTGGGAAGTTCGCCGAAGCAGAAGGGGTTTTATTTTTTAATTTACCTTTAAAATAATTTTTAAAAAATTGTTTTTTTCAGTGATATTTGAATAAAATGACTGTTTTTGCGCCGTCATTTTAGAGGCGCTTTTTAACGGATTTTAATAAAATAAAAAACTGGATGTCATTTTTTTAAACAATAGTTTAAAATAAAAATATTTTAATTTTTTTAAACATCAGAAGTAAAAAGTTGCAAAATGCAATTTCTACTTCCGGTTCAGTTAGCAAAAAACCGATGGCAGATTTGAAAAGCCTGTACCCAAAAACAGTATATTTGATGTATAACTTGAATGGAAAGGCAGTAGCTTTTTTGGCGACTAGCTTCACACAAAAAAATATGCCTCATATGTGTATGAGAGTGGCTAAAATTCTCATGATCGTTTGAGACAGTCTCATATATTTATGAGAGCAATATTTTTCTTATATATTTATGAGAGTATCTCAGAAATATATGAGACAAGTTCTCATATATTTGTGAGAATGTTTTTTAAAACATATGTATTTTAAAAATTCTCATTACGGTATGAGGCAGCTAAGATTCTCATAAATATGTGAAACATTAAAAATATTTATTTTAAAAACTCTTATAACGGTATGAGACGGCCAAAATTCTCATAAATACGTGAGACATTTTTGGACTTAGAAAATTTTTCAAAATGAGTCTCATAACTTTATGAAAGTTTTTGAAATGTGTTTAACAACAAAATGTAAAATTCACAAAAACAGTTAGTAATAATCAATATTTTATTTACAAAATCCACTCAAGTAAGTACATTTTTGAATTTACGATTTTTTCATCAGTTTCTTTGGTCACCACAAAATAAAAATCGTTGCTGAAGTGAAGGTCTGAAAAATTAATGTATCGATCTTCAAATCCAGGTGTCACTTCCAATTCATGAAGATGGTTGTGAAGTTTGACGAATGTTAGTTGATTGTTGGAGTTTCGTTCTGCTTTTAATCTGAGCACTTTGCCGCGACAATAAATTGCATCAGTAGTGCTGCTTTTGTAGAAGTCAGTTGTTAGAAAATACATTTCTCTTCTTGCTTCTATCTTTCGAAGAATGGACTTCTCCAATGGGAAAGGTCGAGTAGAAGATGGCATTGGAGAGCAAACATCAGGAAGCTCTATGTAGAGTCGAGGGTTGCCAGTAGAACGGTGAAATAAATTGACATTTTTGTAATTGCTAGTCTCCAAATAGAAAGCTCGGTGTTTTTGGTTTCGAATGGTGATGGTTGAAGCCAGATTGACAAAGTTTTTTGACGAACGGCATATCTTTTTTTCGTATTGATGCACTTGCTCATATCTGAAAGCAAATCAATTAGCGTAAAAGTTAATACAAATCTAGTTTGGCTTTACCGGAAAGTGCTGTAATGGTAAAGAGGTCCAAAAAACCTTATTATGTCGCCATAATGATTAAGGTGATGGAGTTTACAAAATACTGAAAAGTCGGGTTGAATTAAAATGCACTTTTCGACGATTTGGTTAGCGAGCACTTCAAACTGCTGCAAATCATGTTTTGTGAAACTTAGTGCGAATGCTAGCTTGCAAAATTTTCTCAAAAACATATAAAGCTTGTAGTTGTCCGTTGCAGGATCAAGAATGTCAATCAAAATAGAGTCCAGTTTCATTAGAGTTTCAGTCTTTTAAAGAGCGGTGCCGCTGATTTTGAAACCATTTTTCCCCGTTGAAGGAATCCACTTGAGAGAAGGTTGTCCCTCAAAAAAGTTGAATTTTTCAAATCTTTCTATAATTAGCTCTCGATTCGCAGTTCGCCAAGCTCTTGTCTCTGAGACAAGACCGTCAGTAGAGGCGATGTTGGTGAGAATCAGCTCGAGGACTGCTGGGATCACTCCTTCGCTAAGGTCGTGCATCTAAAATGAGATCATTAGTGAAGTGATAAAAAGAATGTTTAATAACATACAATGTTTGGTGGTGCAATGTTCCATCGATTAATCTCTTGGAGACTATCAAAAATGAAGGGAGAGAGTCGAGTAGAAAGTTGGTCTGCATCAGGTTCACTTGTGATAATAGGTCGATGTCGAAACAGCTCCTGAATGCAGTCGTTGCTGTCACGAGATCGTCCTCTGGCCAGGCAAAATCGGCAACGGTAGCTGGAAGTGTTAAAGCAGCCTGAAAAACCAAGCAATGGGTACATTGCCAAATTGTCCCCGACAATCGAGGAGATCGTGACAGTGGCAAAAAATCGAGTTCCGTTTGAAGTGCAAAGTTGAACTCCTCCTCGTTCATTAATGTTCTCAATTTCAAAACGCAAGCGAGAAAACAGTGCAAAGTTGGTGTCACTGAGACCAAGTTTGTCAAGGTTGACTTTGTTGACCAGTAGATAGATGTCAATCTCGTCTTGTTTGGTTCTCATTTGAAAAGGGATATCAGCGAGTGAAAGATAGATGCAGGTAAACTTTTGCGTTTTGTTCATGTAGCTTGGCGAATAGTGTGTGTCGTCTACGTAAACTTCAAGTTTGAGTTTACCATGAATGCGCCTTGCAAATGAACCATCAAGTGGACTGGCAATTGCTAGATTGTTTTCTTGAGAACTTCTTGGTTGATTTTGCTCTGCCCAAAGATGGTCTACTAAAGATTGATTAGTCAGCAGTCGGTTGATCATCGGCAAAAGAGGAGTGGCACTGTATTTCAAGTTGTAGCTTTGGCCGTTGACTTGAAGCTTATCAAGCGATTGGGGCTGAACGTAGTGCTTGTTTGTCTTTTCAAAGTAGACATTTTGGAGGTGCTCTGAAGTTGCAACTTTTTGGTATGCTTTAAAATTCGAGTGAATTGGGGACCGTTTTTCATGCAGTGACAGAATGTCGCTAACGATGGAGTTAATTAATGAAGAAGCTATTCCTTGGGTGTACTTGTACTTGAAAATGATGGACATTAGACCCTAAAAATAAGCATGTTATATAATGCATTACAAAAATAATTGCATACTTTTAGGTATTCATCGTTAAGATAGTCGTCTACAAAAGAGTTGAATTGGGAGTTGATGAAAGGCACTTCTTCATAGTAATCATTTCCGACTTCCATTATCTCTTCATCATCACTCATTTCAACGTCTTCGGTGTTTGGCACTGCTACTTCTTCTTCTTCTTCTGCTGTTGCTGCTGAAGTTGATAAAACATTGTTAGAGTATTTTCGATTGTGGAGTTTGTCTTCAGAATGTGCTATTTCTATATGCTGGTAAAGTTGTTGTTTACGGTAAAGTTTTGTTTCGCAACCGTTTTTGGGACAGTTCACTGAAACTGAACTTGAGTTCGTGCCTAAAGAATTAAGACGAGTAATTGCGAGTGAATAAATAGTGTCTTTATAACTCCATCTTGTCTGGACTGATTTCTGTTGACTGGCCATGACAAAATGAGATTATCAAAAACAAAATTGCAATTGGAAAGAGCAACAGAAGATCACTGGCAATCAGCGAGCAAAAAGATGCCAACAAAAACAAAGCAGTAGAAAAAAGAATTTAGAAAAAGTGGGATCGAGTGTAGAGCTATTTTTACACTGTTATTGCTTGTGTTAAAGTAGCCAGCTTTGTTTTGCCAGCTAGCTGCAGCAGCGTGTCATCATTTCTCCCTTGCGTCCGTTGCGTGATCCAAACAAGCAAGTTTTGCTTTCTAGTTTCTGGTTCCAACATCTTCCATTCGTAAGATCTTCCTCATTTCCTCAATCACTTTTACATTTATTACCTTTGCCCTCAAGTTTCAGACAATTTGCAAAACTGCAACACTCGACGACAATGGCGCCAATGGAAACTCGTGCAAAAAGTTGAGAGGACAGAAGAAAAGCTTGCCTTCTCAATCACCAGTTTTGCCATCATCATCAATGACAGCATCAGTGCCTGACCCAGAAGTACTACCGCCACCGATTAATGTTGATGAAAATGGTGCTTTGTGCAGTGCAACTTTGTTTCTATCAACTTTAACAATTTTTTGTTTTTGTTGTTTTAAACTCTCAAGATGAACTCGATCAGGATGGCGCAAACTCTTCACTTGTGTTTGCTTTTCAAGATAATGTTTTTATAAAAGCGAATGAAGTGGTGCCCGAATACCTTTGTTACGATCAATGTTTGCAAAAGTACGTGTTTCAACTGAGCACGTTTGATTTTAGTACGACCATTGAAGAGCATCGAATGAACAAATGTGAAGTTGTCAAGGACATGACATGGAACGAATTCAGTACCAAGTGTGCCAATCTTCTTCATTCGTTTTACAAAATACTGGTTCAAGTTTACAAATACGGTTTTAGCTCTGAGTTTTTGCGCAATTTTGCTGCTGTGTTGGCTTCTAAAGTTCCTGAGTGCGAAAAGAAAAGAAAAGCAGTTTAATCTTCTCAAGAAACACAGTGCTGAAAACAAACTTAATCCAGACATGAGCAAAACTTTAAAACAGCTCACTTCATTTGCTGTAAGTTATTAAGCTTTCTATTACTTGCACTTTATCTGATTGAGAATTTGTTTTAGGACTTGCTTTTCAGTCGAATGAACATTAACTTTTGCAGTTACGTTCAGACAACAGCAGAAAAACAAGGAGAAAAACTTGCTGTCAAGAAACGCAATGGCCACTTGGTAGCTGCTCGAAATCGAAAACGAAAGAAGAGCACTGCTGATCATTCAAATTCTGAAGAATAATTCTCATCCTTCAAAGTTCACCTCTGTTTGGTCTTCAAAGAATCTTCACATAATTGTTTTCAGTGTGTGTTTTGTATCTGATATTCGTCATTCATTTATTTCAAATAAAAAGCAAAGCATTAATGAGCAGTCTTAAACCTGAATGAGAAAATAAATGTCTCAAAAATGTATGAGAAGCAAATCTCATAAATATGTAGGAACCATATGCATCAAAACATCGAGCATTTTCTCATAACATTATGAGAAGTTTTATCATAATTTTATGAGAAATTCTCTCACAACTTTATGAGGAAGTACTCTCATATGGTGATAAGAAATAAACTAAATCTCATATCATAATGAGGCATATTTTTTTGTGTGTTGTGAAGCACTTCCTGCTGTGGGAACTTGAAATGGTCCAAATCAAGGTGCAAAGACTGCAGTTGCCGCCCATGGCCAATGATGGCCGTTTTCAGGTCAGTGACGACAGCTTTGAACATCATCAGCGGCCACTTGAGGCCGGCATTTTTGATCAGTGGATTGAGCAGTCGTAACTCTAGACTAGTGAGTGCTGTCAAGCCGGCCAGAGAGCGGCAAAACTGGCTAAAGAAGACGTTGTTTGATGCAATTTTAGCCGCTGTTGCTGCATTTAGCAACTTATCTTTTTTGTCAAAGTTTTCATACCAGCTGATTTTGATCGTCAACTCAACCAGCTGGTGACGGTAGTGGTTTAATAGAATATTGATTGGCAAAAACAGTGCAAAACTGGTAGAGAACTCATTGAAAACAAGCCGAAGAGTGGTCAAATTGGGCAGAAGTGTGTTGAGTTTGGTCACCAGATTCAGAGTGAAGCTTTGAGAATCAGGCATGATTAGAGCGTGAAGATTAAGGCCGAGTCGTAGATTTTTGTAAGGTGAGTCATTGTCGTCTTTTTCAGTGACCAGACGCAGCAAATCGACGTTGCTGTGAGGCGGTAACTCTAGTTTTTCCAAGTCTTTTTTGCTACGATTTTAACGCGATGATTAGCTGCGTTCGGCACGCCAAGGCAATTGACTTGATCTGGCCGCCCCAAGCGCTAGTAAGCTCATCAAGAGTCAGCAGACGAGGCAGTGGCAGTCGGTCAAAGATGTGCAACAGTGCCAAATTGGGAATGCTGGTGATGCTGGCGGGAGTTGAAAACATTCTTGAGGCGGTATTGTCAAATGAAAGATAACAGACAATTCAGGATTGAAGAAAGAGAAAACACAATAGCAATGCTAACGTTCTGTAAATGAAAGCTGGAGAAGGGAGGAAAAAGACAGCAAAACAAGCAAACGCAAACAACTCAGTTGAAGTGAATGAGGCACGCTGAAAACGTTGCTTGAGCGTTGTGTGCCTTCACAGTTGTTGGGCTGAATATTAAAGCCAATGTGCTTTCTTTTAGTGGCTTCATCAAGTGATAAAAAAATTGAACTTTGATATTTTTAAATTAAAAATTTCAGTTTGATTCATATTAATGTAGCACACAATTTTATTGTTTCAAAATCATCAATGACATAGTGACTTGGAAATTTTTAAACTAGTTAAAAGTGAACAAATGTTGCCGTGGTTGTTGACTACTAATAATTAATATGTGAAATATTATAACTTTTGATTATAACCATAAATATCCAATTTACTCTACTTCCATCAGTTCATCGTACTCTTTGTAGTTGCCACTTTCACTGACCACCAAAACTTCTTGACCTAGATTCTGCTTAGTGAAACTCCAACGTTTATCTTTTTCCATTATGAAATCAGGTGTGTTGTTGAAGTATTGCGCCTCCAATCTGGTTAGCTTGTCAAAACGGCTAAAGTACAATCGCGACTGACGCAGACAGTCGTTAATCGTCTGAGAAAGTGTTGGGTGACAATGCTTGTTTTGCAACCGAAAATTCGAATCCTCTATCCACAATGACCACAGATCATAGTTGCAGTCTTTGCAACTGTTAAACCATTGTGTCAATTCGATCACCTGTGCGTTGGGAAAGATGGTGTCAAGGTGAATCGACTCAAAGTTGTGGTGACTTTGCAATGAGTTAAAGCAACGTAAGCTGTGAGAGAAAGCAATAATTGTAGAATTACTTTTAAAAATAAGAAATGACAAAAACTTTGCATTAATAACTGTTGTTTACCTCAAAATTTTTACGTTTGGCATCACTGGAAAGGAGACAAACTGGACGTTTTTGACCAAAAAGCATCTTCCGTCTTGTTCGCCTTCCTCTGTGTGCAAAAACAAGGTAATTTTTAAGTGAACAAGAGATTGACAAGCGCCAGGAATGTGGGTCAACACTTTTGCCAGTTGAAGTACTGAAGTGGTCGATGAAAGAGTCACCGTCAGTTCGTGCAAATTTGGATGCAGATGAAGAAGTTGGCGCAGCTCAGTGATGCTGGAAGCAGTTTCATCGTCAGCAAGCGCTTGAGATGATTGATAAGCAGCGTCTTTGTTGCTAATTAGTTTTGCCAACGTGGTCTCTTCATAAAAGCTTGGGCAAGACAACGTTTTCAGGTGGGTCAACTCACCTGGCTTTGCTTGAATGAGCCAGCGAATCACTGCGTTTGTCAATTGTTTAAAGCAGCTCAAATGCAAGTGCAAAGATTGCATTCGAACAAAGACAGCAATTAGATTGTTGAAAGCGGAGCCACTGGCAAGGACAGTGAGAGGCAGATGAAAGCCGTCAAACGGAGACCCCGTTTTCAGGTTCAACTCCAAACTGGTCAAAGCCGTCAGACCGGCCAGTGAATTGCAGAGTCGGCTGAAGTGAAGGCTGTTGATGGTAACTTGATCCGCCTTTTCTATGAAGTATTCTGGACCATCCTAAGTAATCTCGATTGTCAGTTCAATGAGCTGGTCGCGATAGTGGTCGAGCAGAAGGCAAATTGGCAACAACAGGGCAACAATAGCAATTACATTTTAAATTAAATTTTACAATTATTTTTCATTTAGTGTTTCAACTATCCAATCTAGATGATAAGTTAAATTTGTATATACTAATCCATAATGATCATCACATTTTGGCCAATCTTGATAATAATTTGCATGAGTTGCAATGCCGAGTTGAGCATACTTTGAATCATCTTGCGCTTGTTGACAAAGCAGTATATAACCTTTTAACAAAAAATAATAAATAAATATGCATTTTAACAAAAAAAAATAAATAATACATACTTGTATCTGTTTGACACGTAGTGAAATAGCGCAATTCATAAAACATATATTCAGGCAGTTCTTTGGCAGCATAAATAGTTTTGAATGCTTCTGCCTTTTTCTGATTTAAGTACATGCCTGAATCTCCATTTTCAAATCCTGCAATGACGCATTTTTTCAAATCATACGATTGGCTTTTGTCAGGTAAAACAGTAGGTTGAACCTGCATAAACAATTTTATAAATTATTTTTGAATTAACTATTTAACTAGTGAAAAAAGTTTACTCACTTCTTTGTCAAATTTGATAGAACCAGAAATTGTAATTATTGCCAAATCATGAAGTTGAGATACGAATTTAAAACTTGACTTGTAAAGAGAGTGCATTTCAAATTTTTCCACAGTAAAGCAATGCAACATCGAAGTAGAGTTAACTCCACCTACTAAAACACTAAGTTTACTTGAACTGATCTTTGACAGTGGAGCAAAAGATTTTGAAGAGTCGAGACAATGGGCTGAAGTCAGAATTTTATTGTTACTAAGCACTGTTGCTGTGCATAAATTTTGAATCTTTACATTAAACAAATTAAAACTTCCTGTTTTTAAACTGGCAAGGACTATCAGATGACTGAATAAGGGCAATATAAGGAAACTTCTCAATTTTTCTTTCTGGAACATAAATATAATTGACAATGTCAACATCGCCAAAATCTCGTCTTTTTCTATAAATTAAAAAAACATTAGTTTTTGAAAACAAATAAAACTAACACAATGTGGGCAAATTTTGTAAAAAGTCAAACTAATTTGCACAACAAAATTCAATAATAATTACCCAGAAAAAATTTGTTGATTTACAATTACAAAAATTACAAACAAAAAGGCAAACGAAAATAGTGAAACTAAAGACACTCGAAAAATCGTTGTAAAATTAATTTGATTTTTAAAACAAAAAATTTTAGTCATGTTGAAAATTAAATTTAAAAAGAGAATAATAATAATAATAAGAGATAGCAAAGGATAGAAAAAATAAACAAAATTTTAAGCAAGTATAGAATACACTGTAGTTGTGTGAAATAGGAAAAGTGTCAATTTTTAAGCTGAGTTGAATTCTTGCTATTGTCTAGTACGCAGTGAGGTCAGGGCGCGGTCGATGTCAAATGAAAGCGAGGAGAAGACGAAAGTACGATTAAGTAGCTCTTTACAGCAGCTGCATACACGCACGCACACGCACACTCACTGTAAAAATTAGTGGCAGTGAGAGAAAGAGAAAGAGAGCTGAAAAACACAAGAAACGAAAACAGTTCTGACAGTGGACTGCAATGGCAGCAATGAGGGAAGCTAGCAAGTGCACAAGCTTAGGAAGTGGTGAGTCGGCAACTCACACTCACACACATAGACACACATAAACACGGCAAGGTGCAGGACGGCAATGTTGCCACCACTGGCCCACAGAAGCAGCACTGGTCGCCTTGTGGGGAAAAAGCAAAAAGAAAGCTTTGATAGAGGGGGCAGTTTAGAAAAGTAAGCAGGCAAGCTGGCTAGCTGACTGGTTGGCTGGCTGGCTGGCTGACTGACTGGCTGACTGGCTGGCAAGGGCCAGCATGCATTGCAGCATGGCAGACCACTCTTTGGCCACTTTTTGGAAGCACTAAAAAACTGCTGTCTCTGCTGGCAAGCAGTGATTTGCACTGGAAACAGCAAAGCCTGCTAGTGTCAATGGGTGTGAAACTGCTAAACACTGAGTTGAACTTTGTCTGACTACGCCAGTGTGGCCATTGCTCAAAGCCTAACGTGCAAGCAGGCAGACAAACAGGCAAATCTGCAAAGGGCATTTGGGGCCTGATCATTCACTTGAACTTGGGCCACTTTAGTTTTGTTGTGATTGGGTGATCCTGTCGGTACGTACAGTACGCGCGTACGGCACGTACAGGTCACCAAGCTGTCGCGTTGTGGTTACGGTTTTCCCTCTCTTTTACTTTGACTTACACTTGCTCTTTGTTCTTTGCCCTGTCAACATCTCTAATCATTGAAAATAAACCATCTATCAGAAAAGCAACATTGCTCGGGTACTTCTGCGGTTATGAGATGGAGGGCGCTACGAGCAAGCGCCGTTGACAGCAGCAAAAAGAAAAAGCAGTCGGCTTTTCTGTGGCATTTGCGCTGTGAGAGTACTGAGCTTTTTTAGCGTTGCCTGTGCAAAGGCAACAAAAATTGGGTTGTCGCCACATCATTTCAATTCACTTTGATTGGCTAACAATTTGAGATTTTTAACACATTTTTGAACGATTGTTGGCACAAGAATACCAAAAACAGTCAAAGGCAATTAAGGGCAATTTTGCTGGTTTCGATAATTTAGTTTTTCATTCATTTTATTATTCTTTATACACCAGTGAATTCTCTTTAGATCAAAGCGTCACAACGTACAGTTACAGTGCTTCTGAGCTAGTGTGACCAATCTGGATGCACACTTCCTGATATTTTTTGCATTTTTTAGTGTTTTGTGATTGTGTTCAGTGTTTCTATGACAAACTTTAAATTTAGCTTTTTTGAGTTCACGGCAATAGGCGTGCCGGGCACTAGAATGCTATCCTCAACGCCGCTGTGGAAAGTGCGGCATCAGAGGCCACTGGCCCAAGGACTGCAAGCCTAATGCTCTCCGATGTCACGGCTGTGGTGAAACTGGTCACATTAAGCCACGCTGTCCGAAAATAAATAGCTCTTCCCAGTATTTTTGTTCGTCTATTGTGTCGTTATTTTCGGGCAGCGAGCAAGAACAGTACTACTTGGACAGTGGTGCGTCTGACCATTTCATCCACAAAGCAGCAGCATTTGCAGAATTGAAAAAGATGAGCAGCACAGTAACCACAGCCAAAGGACGAAAGTCTAGAATCACAGCAGTAGGTGATGTGATACTGAAGAACATGACATTGAAAAGTGCAAAACTGGTACCAGAGTTTCGCACAAACTTGATCTCCGTCGCAAAGCTGTGTGAAGATGGTTATCAGGTGCAGTTTAATGGAAAGAAAGCAGAAGTAAAGAGAGACGGAGAAGTCGTGCTGGAAGGAACAGCCAGACACAGAGTGTTCATCGTAGACACTGAAGAGTACGAGCAATGCCTAGGAGCGGCTGAAGAGTGGCACCGACGGTTGAACCATCCCGGGACTACACGCACTCAGCTGATCAAAAAGGAGAACCCCGGTTTGCCAATCAGTCCAGCACCAAACTGTGACGCCTGCCTTCGGGGAAAAGCACAACAGCAGAAGTACCCAAAGACAGATTCCCGTGCATCCGAGCCTATGGAGCTAGTCCACACGGATGTAGGCTTTATGCCTATCGCGGGATTGCTGGCAAGAGAAATGTTTTGTCATTTTTGTTGACGACTTTTCGAAGCTGTGCCGTGTGTTCCCGATGAAAGGAAAAAGTAAAGTGGCGTCAAAACTGAAGGAGTTTATCATATGGGGAGAAGCAGTCACTGGAAAAAAACTGAAGCGCCTCCGTTCGGATTGCGCACGTGAATACCTACATGGCGATTTCAGCAGACTCGCAGAGGAAAAAGGAGTTTTCCAAGAACATTCCACAGCGTACTGCCATCAGCAGAACGGTGTGGCGGAGCGTTTCGTGCAGAAGCTGAAGACCACCGCCAGAGTGCTGCTCCTTCAGGCGAACGCACCGGCGAAGTTGTGGCCAGAAGCGCTAAAACATGCGGCATGGACTGATGCTGCAGTACCACACACCGGAACAAAGCAGTCGCCCTACGAGTGCTTCTACGGGAAGAAAGCGCCAATAGACCGCCTGAGGACATTCGGGTGCACGGCGTACGCGCACATTCCAGATGTGCAGCGAAACATGCTTCAGCCAACTGCAAGAAAAACAATGTTTCTCGGCTACCCGTACGAGTCTTGCAACTATTGGGTGTACGACCCAGAGGTTCGCAGGGTAGTCGAGGCAAGAAACGTGACCTTTCGCGAGGAGTTCTTCTTCTCTCAGCAAAGTGAGACTGTCCAGGCTGAGGGGGAGAACGTTGACCAGCTGGACAGTCAAGCAGAATCGCAAAACACGCCAATAGTCGAGGGGGAGTACGAGCGTACGACAGAAGAAGAAGAGGACGATGGAAGCACCAGTAGCGATGGAGAAAACTCCAGTGAAGAGAACGACGTCAAAGCAGAAGACACTGCAACAGGAGTCAGAGAGCAAACAGTGCCAAAGCAAATAGAAACCGAGCCGGTTGTTGGAGAACAACAACAACAAAACGCTGAACAGGTGATACCGCCGTTGAGGAGAAGCCAAAGAACAAGGCGACCACCAGCTCACTTGGACGACTACGTTTGCGGCAGCTCAAAGGAGAACCACCAGAGCCAAAGTCGTACAATGAGGCAATGTCGTCGGACGATGGTGAAGAATGGCAGGAGGCCATGAACAACGAGTGGAACTCATTTACCCGAACACCAAACCGGTGGATATCGTCGACGCGCCGCCCGGAAAGAAAGTGGTTAAAGGAAAATGGGTGTTCAAGTGCAAACTGGACCCCGAAAGCGGCAAAAAACAAATGGGAAAGCAAGATACGTGGCTTGCGGTTATTCTCAAGTAGCCGGAGTCGACTACGAGGAGACGTTCTCTCCTGTAGTAAACTTTGACACGGTGAGAATTGCTCTCACTGTTTGCAGTTGTCCGCAAGTACAGCGTTAAGCAGTTTGACGTGAGCACGGCCTACCTACATGCCGACCTAAAGGAAACAATTTTCATGGAACTGCCTGAGGGGTACCGAATGCCCGGAAAAGTACTGAAGTTGAAGAAGGCAGTCTACGGGCTGAAACAATCGGCCCGGTGCTGGAATGAACACATTCAGCGAATCTTCATCGACAATCATCTGAAACAGAGCACCAATGATCAGTGCCTGTACTACAATAACAGCAAAGAACTATACGTACTACTGTATGTCGATGACCTGCTGATCATTAGTAAGCGGAAAGAGGAGGCTGAAGCTATCAAGGAGGCTCTCGCTCAAAAGCTGAAATTGAAAGAGATTCCAAGGGTAGAAAGATTCTGTGGCGTGGAGATCGAGCGTGAAGACGGAAGAGTGCTGCAAGTGTATTTTCTCAAAAAACCCGATGCTGAAGTAAACCTGAACAACATTTTTGTGACTGTAAATGCAAATGAAAATGATGAATATGTTGCAGCAGTTCAATTTGCTATTCATTTCTAACACTTGCATTTTTTGTTTTCAGTTTTATTCAGTCAGTCTTGGTATCTTGGACATCTCTAGTATTGCCTGGCATCAAAAGTATCTCAAAATTTTTCAGTGGTCACTGAAGTTAAATGGCAAATTGTGTTGTCCTCTTTAGCTGTCTCATATCTTTTTTGCCATTATCAAATTTTTAGCATGGTCCATGGTTCTCAGGCTCCGTTGGTGGTGCGGGTATAATTCTTTTGTCTAAAATCATTAAAAAATTTAGCAAAAAATTTTTGCTAAGTTTAAGCATTGAATTTGGTGAATGGGAAGTGTTTTTGTTGTCGACAAAGACCGAGCAAACATAAGCAAGGCTGCTCTTACAAAGTGAAAACAGCTTTCATGAGTTTCGGTAATATGTCCCTTTTTTAATAAAGTGTCTTATCGCAGATTATCATAGATTAACCCAATACCAGGAAATTCCACTAAGACCAAAAAAATTCCACTAGATCACATGAGTATCTGTGCCAAAAATCTCGAATGTATATGAAATTTTGATTTTGACTGACGACTAGTGTTGTTGAGATGCCAATCATTGACTCAGAGTGACGCTCAGAAGTGACTTGAGTAAAGGACTTGAGTATTGACACTTAACTCAAAAGGTAGATTTTAGAAACGACCTCTGCCTTTCGAACATACGAGAATCTCTGGAACTACTGGTCAAATAAATATGATCTAAAGTTTTAATTCAAGTTAAAAAGTTGCTCTTACTGATTATATTTTTTGTTTTTAAAAAACATTATTTTTATATTTTGAAATTGGTTAACAAACTTTTAGTGTCAGAACTTTTGACTCACTCTGTATAAAATTTAAAATTGTTCATGAAAACATATTCAATTTTAGATCAATCAATATTAGAGTAACATTTTTAAAATATTGTTTTGCGCTGTAAATAAGTGGAAACAGTATTTCAATTTCTTTATCGGTGTAGTTTGCATAAGCAAAAAATTGAGCAAAAAAGAAAAATGATCATTTTTAGGGTAGTGTAATTTCTTGTCTGCCTTGAAAGTTTTGACATAAAAAAAATTTCAACTGTTTGTCATGAATTCTGAGACGTAATTTAAAGGGGCAAAAGGCGTTTGCGTAAAGCCACAGCTAAAGTTGACTACCTGTATGAAGTTG
>NW_026543504.1:0-26201 GCF_028750875.1 Macrosteles quadrilineatus
AACTAAATAATACCAGAAATGTGCTAGCGGATCGATTTACTCAGCCTACAAGATCAAGCACCAAGTTTGAAAATCGAGCTTGAACCCAGCTTTAACAATCGCGATTGCAGGGCTTGTCTGCAAATAGTGTGTAGTCAAAAAATTAACGCTTTTGCCGCAGCAGATGATGACAATAAGTGATCGTGAAATCTATGTAAGTGAGAGGCGATGATGATATTTATATGACTGCGGTAGATGATCAGGATTTTTCCCCAATCGTAGAGAACAATGATGTATACTTGACTACAGGGAAATGTTCAGTATTTGGCTGAAATTGGAGTAGATGACAATGATAATAGCTAGACAACGTTTATTACACTGTACATTTTTTGTGTTTAATTCTATCCCATATAACTGCCTGTCTAGTGGTATGGTCAATTCTAATTATTTTCTAAATTGTGAATGATTTGAATTATGATTCTGTTAAATCTCCTAACAGACTGTGAGAATCCGTATTCTGCGCTTCTGTCAGACCTGTACAGCCACATACAGAAGCAAGGTCACAGTGTGAAGCTCGCGCAGCCACGCAGGACAGTTCTGCGGATCGTTCTACACAGCCTCGGTTCCCCGTTGTGGCCTCAGCCAGACTATCTGCCTCGGTTTCTGCTCTCCCTTCGTCACATGCTACAGGCTGCGTTTGCCTGCGTTCTAATCACATTATCCACTGACATGGTTGAGGTTAGTCTTTTAGTTATTCCTTCCGGATTTTGTTTGTGGGAATTAATATTTTGTGTAAAATATTTCATTCCCTACAGTGGAGATAAAAGTGTTAGTTTATTGTAATTATGCAAAATATCCAATATTTTTTCAATGATTAAGCTTACAAGTGTACAATTATAAACCAGTCATGCTTAAATCACCATAGGAAATTATACAACCCAATGACAGAGGAAAAGTCTGCGTTTTACTTGTAAGGGCTTACCAGCAAATTAGAGGTTGGGGCTGCTTTTGATGATGGTGACAATGAAAATCAGGATCCACGGGGATTAGGCCTTTAGAAAAATACTATTTTAACTGAGTTTTGTTGTGATAGGCATCTAAAATGTAAAGAATCCACTCTGGCACAAGAAAATATTTATACTGTGTACAAAGATTAGATTAGAATATTTCACTCTCTTTATTCAACTCTCACCTTCTATGGTTGAAAATACTGTCAGTGACAGCGACATTTTAAATCAATCGTGTATAGTTTATTGTATTATTTTATGGTAAGTTTTATCACCTGTTAACGGATATGATTGTGGTGGATACTAGTTTTGTTTCAAAATTTATGGAACCATTTTCAAACATCGCTTCTAAGAAAGGTATAGCTATGTGTTTCTTGTGCCAGAGTGGCCTATTTCTCTTTTAAGTAAACCTGATATTGTAACAATAATTCTTAATCGAGGTCCTTGTGCTCTACATCTTTAACCTAATTTTTACTTTCTCCCCCTATACCACAGTATACCGGTATTGAAAAAGTATTGTTTTTGTCAAAATTTTTGAGTTTGAGTTTTGAGTGGATACATACGTTTTGGGTCCCCCTGGACCAAAAAAGTGGTTTTCGAATTGATGTCTGTGAGTGTGATTGAGTACAGAGCTACAGACCTCACCTGTGGTCCGATTTTGATTAAATTTGGTATGTAGGTTCTAATCCATGGTATCTCCAGGCGTTTTTTACTTTCTCCCCCTATACCATAGTATATGGAGAAAGTATTGTTTTCGTCAAAATTTTCGAGTTTGAGTTTTGAGTGGATATATTCGTTTTGGGTCCCCCTGGACCCAAAAAAGTGGTTTTCGAAGTGATGTCTGTGTGTGTGTGTGTGTGTGTGTCTGTGTGTCTGTGTGTCTGTGTGTCTGGATGTGTACAGAGCTAGAGACTACACCTGTGGTCCGATTTCGATGAAATTTGGTATGTAGGTTCTAATCCATGGTATCTCCAGGCGTTTTTTTCATTTTTTTGAAATTTTGATTTTTAATGGGGATTTTCCCATAAAAACCCATAAAAAACCGGAAAAATCAGATTTTCTCAAAAATGGTCCGAACGATTTTGATAAAAATTTAGTATGTTGTAGCCCTTTAAATTCTGAACAAAATGGTACAAATTCCATTTCTCTAAAAATTACGGTTCAAAAGTTATGGTAAATTATGTTATTTTCCCATAAAAACCCCGTAAAATAACGAAAAATAGGGTTTTAGAAAAAAATCTAGTTTTAATTTAACATAGTATGTTATGGTCCTTAAAGTTTTGATAGTTTTTTCATTAAAAAAATAATTTTTTATGGGGATTTTCCCATAATACCCCATAAAATAACGGAAAAATAGGATTTTCCCAAAAACGGCCCGAACGATTTTGATAAAAATTTAGGATGTTATAGTCCTTTATATTCTAAAGAAAATGGTACAAATCCCATTTATGTAAAAATTAAGGTTAAAAAGTTATTGTAAATTGAGTTATTTTCCCATAAAAACCCCACAAAATAACGGTAAAATAGGATATTCCCAAAAATAGCCCGAACGATTTTGTTAAAGATTTAGTATGTTATAGTCCTTTATATTCTGAACAAAATGGTACAAATCCCATTTCTGTAAAAATTACGGTTCAAAAGTTATTGTAAATTAAGTTATTTTCCCATAAAAACCTCATAAAATAACTGTAAAATCGGATATTCCCAAAAATAGCCCGAACGATTTTGATAAAAATTTAGTATGTTTTAGCCCTTTAAATTCTGAACATAATGGTAGAACTACCATTTCTGTAAAAAATACGGTTTAAAAGTTATTGTAAATTATGTTATTTTCCCATAAACCCCATAAAGTAACAACAAGTGGGATTTTATAAAAAGCCGTTTTTGATTTAACTTAGAATAAACCATGCAGGTAAAGCCGTTTATACAACTTTCCAAGGAGGTGTATAATCAATGGTAGCATACAGCTAAGACCAAAATCTTGATTGCAAATTTCAAGCGAGGCAACTCGACAACTCGTAATTATGTTATAATTTTGCTTCATGTTTGTATTCTTGCAACCAATTAATTCATAAATGTTACATCAAATCAAATCTAATCATTTATTTAACCAGTATATTAACAAAACAAGTGTTGCTTTAGCTAAGTCATAACATTTTTAAAACATGCCTTACAGAGGTCTACATATATATATACACACACACAGGAATTTACAAAATGGCTTATATAATACTTATAAATAAAAATAATATCAGAGACTTATAATTCAATATTTACAATAGCATTCCTATAGAGCTGATATGAGTTAGGAATTATATAGATAGGTCTCAAGGTTATTCAACTATGGATTTAACTACAAGGATCGCTCAACATATATATTATCTAACAAATTAAAACTTAAATGGCTATCAAAATTAATCCTAACGTCTTTGACATTGGTCTACACATTGGGTCCAAGAGTGTGCTAGCGCCATGTGTTTGGATTGTTTTAAAAATCCGAATGAAATCTCATTGTTGAGTTGCTGAAGCTGAGTTAATACGGAGAGTAAGTAAAAAGGTTTTGCTTGAGACAAAGTTCAGCGACGGCGAGTTTATTTGGCGATACATCAATAATTTAATTTTTGAAAACTAGGTGAGATAAAACCATAAACTATTACCTACTAGAATTAATTATATGCTCAGTTATACTATAGATAATATTAGTATGAGTAATGGAACTAGGTCGGAAGTAGTCCACCAAAAACACACACTCATTTTACTTAAGGAAAGCACAACGCGCTTGAACCATAGATAGATCAGTATAATTAGGCCTAGTAGGTCTATCATTACATATCAATATATTTCCATTTTTAGGCTGGAAGTAAACTTGGTCCACCAAAAACACTAAACAATGATTTTACTCATGGAAATCACAACGCGCTTGAACCATTGATAACTTAGATCAGTTTAATTAGGCCTAAGTTAGTAGGTCTATAATTATTACGTATCAATATATTTTCCATTGGTAGGCCTATGATGTCGTTTGTACCAAACTTTTATACATTTGGCATCAGCTGAATAAAAACGAAGACAAAAATGAATAATAGGGCCTTGTTTAATTTACGAAAGGAAGAGTTTGTTTACAAAAACACTACACAATAGTTTTGATTAGTTAAACTATATCACAATGGACCTACAGGTAGGACAAATTATAATAAACCTAATATGTTCAAGCTAGGTACAATAATAAGCTTACCTGTATAATAATACAAGCTTCTCAAACTAAGTTAGGCCTACATATTTAGATTTTTTATACAAATGGAATGTGATTTGGTTATTAAAGTTGCATTCATTCCTTTGGATGTATATAGGCCTAGTATTCAAGTAGCCTATATATAAAACTTATAAAGTTTAAAGAAAAACCTTAGTGTATTCAGCAATACATAACTAACATAAGTAACTTAGCCTACTTCTGACTTCTAAAGAAAATTAGGCCTACTCAATCTCATAACATTGATTAAGAAAGTAGCCTAAGTTGATTTACCAATTGATTTGTTGGGAAAGTTAATTATGTTTAAAACAAAAATTCAATATATCTTAGTTGAACTACAAAATGACTTCTGATGACAAAAAAATAATTGATTCTTTCTACACAGCTTAAATAACAGATTTCGATTCAAAAAGTTAGTGTCACGACCAAGATTCGAACTCGGGACCTCCCGTTAGAAGAGTGAGAGCGCTAGCCACTACACCACGCAGGCATATCTGCTGCGGCGAGCTCTGAGGTATTGACTGTTGTGAATAAAGTTTTACGAAATTACGGTGGCGCGCTGGGCCGAGTTGGTCCGAACTACGTAGGCCATTTTGATTTTAAGCACGTTGTTCTACTAGTTTCAGACAGAACGTTGTTCCCGCGCTTTGGGTGTCAGGATATCAATGCTGTATTGATGTTGATTACACAACATGGAATACGGAAATCTATAAAATAAAGTATCGTATAGTTTTATAAACACAAACTAAGCACATTCTTTTACCTAAACTGAACATAATTTTATTTTTATTTTTTATGTAAATTACATAAGACTTTCTCTGTTGCAGAAAACTCACAGACTCGTTAAATTTCAATTTCCTGGAAAAGCAAAAACCTACATATTAGTGTTTAATGTACCTCTCCTATTCAAGCTTATGCGTATGGGTATAAAGGAAATTTCTGTTATCATCAATCGCAAGGAAATTCCAAATGTTTATAAAAAATAACGTGAAAATCAAGAAGTGGAATTCAGCTTAAAAAGAATATATAAAGTTTAACTAAATCTGGTATGTCAACGTTGTCAACCATTTAACACTGCAATTTCCATAGTTACATTATTTAGACGAGTTTAAACTTTTCAATAGACTAGGTCATAAAGAAAAAATAATACTTTCAAAAGAGTATCATGTTTATTAAAAATCAATGTTATAATAGTATAGATATAAAATTGTTCACTACTAGTGCTATATCGATCTTTTAAGTAAAAGAGCTGCTGCAAAGCTACATTTATGCACATTATTCAACATTAACCTGGTGCATACAACATTTTTTTTAAACAAAACATAATATATTTGTTTTACAATATTATGTTTCAAAACAAATAAGAATAAATTTGCTGCAAAATGTAAAGTTCCCGACATTACAATTAACCACGATAAGTTATATATTAAAATATGTATCATTATGTGCAATTGTAACATGAATAGGCCTATATTGCATTAGGATTGTTTGTGTGTTGTTCAATCGATGCATGATTATCAAAATTTTTGGTAAGAAACTACTTATAATCTGGTCTTGTTACTTCAGCGTCAGTTTAGTAAACAGTACACGATTTTATTTGTTGGGCAATGAAAATAGAGCTAGAATACTGCAACATGAAAAATATGTTTATAAACCAACCCATGACGTAAATAATTATGTAGGCTATCTTTTTAACTAACGCAAATAAGCTGTGTCACAGTCAATCGAAACCTTCATATTACATATAACATATACATGTAATATTATATGTACATTACATGTTATATTATGCATATATGCATTATGTGTTATATACATGAATATGTTATACACATATTCATGAACTTTAAATCCAAGCTATTTGAATGTTTTTACATGAAGGACTTGATAATATTTTGAGTGGGAATATGAAAGCAAAAATTTATCTAATGTTCGTTAATAGGTTGAAAAAAAGAGTAATGAATGTAGACATACATTTTTTTAATATTCTACGAGTCTAAAAATAAAAATAAAGTTCTTGTTTCATGTCTTACTAGGCATTACAGCTTTCTTCAAAATGAGACCAAATTCAAAATGTTATATCAACAAATAAACCCGTAGTTTGTGTTTAAATTTAACAATGCTCTTATGGGACTAAAAAACCAAGATGGCGGAGGTACCACAGACTCTTAAAGGAAGTCGTTGAAGCCTTTTTTGAGATCTTTGTGCACGCATACATACAATCATACATATAAGCAAACATTGCTCATAGGTTCTAATGAGTCAATTGGTAGGCGTTTAGATCAATAGTTAAAAAAGGAGATCTTCAACATAAATACAGTAGGTATAGGTATTTTTCAAATAGTTTTAAATTTTTTTAAATTATTTTACTTATAATATCTGTTAAATATTAGGATAGGAATGTTACTAAAATATATATTTTTCCAGATATATTCCTGATCCCACTAGAATAACAAGAAACATATTCCCAACTGTACCAATTCCAAAGCTACCTACTCCAGCACCTTGTTCTTACCCGATTATCAAACTTGAAACTTCCATCTACAAAAACACATTCCCAACCGTACCAATTCCAAAGCTACCTACTCCAGCACATTATTCTTACCAGATCATCAAACTTGAAACTTCCATCTACAAATTTCATTCAAAATCTGCATCAAAATGTACAGTGATGTATTAAAAAAGGTTGGAAGAAAGCCAAAACAAAAGAGTTTTATTAATTTAAAAAGAAAAACCAATCCAAAAACCGACGTTAGTAATACCAATAATGATACTAGTACCACTGAAAGGATTTGCGCAGGGGACTTTTCCCAAAATAATGAAAGATTTCCGGCCCATGTAAGGAATACTCAGTGCACCAGTAATGCAGTAACATCTATTGTTATGAACAGCATATGCCCTATTAATGAATGGTCTAGTGAAGTAATCAATGACATTTTAGTTTATGGCAACTCTCAGCACATTGAGTCACAAAACCTTCTCCAAATAAGTGATAACAGTTCTTCCCCAAAATTCCTGACAATCGATGAGGTAGTACCAGTTTTTAATATAAAAGGGTCTCAATGTGCGGTCACAATATTAGATCAAGTTTTTCAAAATTATGCAGGTCTTGAAAATAAGAATCTATTGGAAGAATTACATTTATTTTTTTCTCAACAAAGTTTTGGTGTATTTACATCTATGCTACTCTCTGTCGCTATAATGAAGGATGATCAAAATTCATTTTGGATGTTCGACCCACATAGTCGAGACCCACAAACTGGCACTATTTTTGAAAACGGTGTTGCGGTTGCTGTTCAATTTAATTCTATTAACAGCCTTCTATCGCTAATGACAACTAATTTCATGTTCACTGCAGAGTCATTGTTTACAATAACTCCAATAAGCGTCAGGAGTTCAAGTGAAATTTTACACGAGTCCGCACTACACACAGTTGAACCACAATTTAATACAGAGATAAATAATGAAATAAAGCCAAACAAGTATAATGATGACTGGATTGAAGTGGTAAAAAAGGTCAAGAAAAGAAAAATGAATAATAAACTACAAATGAAGGAAAGAAGAAACAACAAAGATTATAAAAAAACTGAATTAGACAAGAACTCAGACTACAAGAAAAAAGTCAGAACCAGTACTGATTACAAAGATAATGAACGAAAAAAGGATTTACAAAATAAGAAACACCTGAGGTCAAATGAAGAGTACAAAACCAAACAGAGGGAGAAAAACACAAACGCTATGAAAAAACTAAGAACGAATGAAGAATACAAAATTAAAGAAAGAGAAAATGATCTTGCTAACAAGAATATACTAAGAACAAATGAGGACTTTAAAAATAAGGAGAGAGAGAGAAACTCAATCACAATGAAAAATCTTAGATCAGATGCTGACTACAGGAACATGGAGAGAGAGAGAGACAGCAACATAAAGAAAAAGCTTAGATCAGATGATGACTACAAGAACACGGAGAGAGAGAGAAACAGCAATATAATGAAAAATCTTAGATCAGATGCTGACTACAGGAACATGGAGAGAGAGAGAGACAGCAACATAAAGAAAAAGCTTAGATCAGATGATGACTACAAGAACACGGAGAGAGAGAGAAACTCAATCACAATGAAAAATCTTAGATCAGATGCTGACTACAGGAACATGGAGAGAGAGAGAGACAGCAACATAAAGAAAAAGCTTAGATCAGATGATGACTACAAGAACACGGAGAGAGAGAGAAACAGCAATATAATGAAAAAGCTTAGATCAGATAATGACTACAAGAACATGGAGAGAGAGAGAAACAGCAATATAATGAAAAAGCTTAGATCAGATGATGACTACAAGAACACGGAGAGAGAGAGAAACAGCAATATAATGAAAAAGCTTAGATCAGATGATGACTACAAGAACACGGAGAGAGAGAGAAACAGCAATATAATGAAAAAGCTTAGATCAGATGATGACTACAGGAACACTGAGAGAGAGAGAAACAGCAATATGATGAAAAAGCTTAGATCTGACGAAGATTATCGAATAAGAGAAAGGGAGAGTGATAAGATAAATAAAGCTGTAAAAAGAAACAATGACTTTTTAAGATATCGAGAAAAAGTTCAAAATGAGCTTCGAAGGAATGGGTCACAAGAAGCTAGGTTAAAATTAGATGTAATTAAATTAAGAAGTTATCGTCCAGAATTTGTTTGTACTTTTTGCGAAGGATTGTTTTTCTTACATTCTATAAATTCTTTTAAAAACTCAGATTTCAGTAACCTTCCTAACATTGATACCTCTATATTTAGCGAATGTAAATGGATTTGTCACACATGTAATAAATATATTAAAAAAGGAAAAGTTCTGCCACTTTCAGTTTCAAATGGGTTAAAGTTTCCACATGTTCCAGAGTGCCTAACTAGTTTGTCTGATCTGGAAGAAAGAATGGTTGCGCCTTATATCAATTTTATGCAAATCAGACCATTACAAACACATACATTAAATTCCCAGCTTGGAATCAAAGGATCAGTTATCAATGTGCCAATTGAAATTAATGATATGGTTCAAAAACTGCCTCGCAATTTTGTAAATATGAATACAATACAAATCAAATTAAAAAGACATATAACACATGCTTCAGATTATATGTATGAAACTATTCGGCCTTCTGCAGTTTGCCAAGCATTGTCATACTTAAAGGACACCCCACTATATCAAAAGTACCATATAATAATTGATGATACATTTTTTCAACAATACTCAACACATTCTGATGAAAATGTAAATTTCATTGTTGATTCTAACGATGAGGCACAAGTACCATCCACTGCAATCAATTTGGAAAATGAAGAGTTCTGTGAGGAAGACAATGAAGAAGTGCTAATCATTGATAGAAATTTAGAAACATCCCTTAGTAGTGTTGAGGTCATTGCACCAGGCCAGGATAAACAACCAGTACCATGGCACATCCAGCCAGATATTGAAGAACTGTCGTTCCCTAAAATTTATGGTGGATTCCCAATGGATATAAAGGGGAAAATATCTTATGCAGACAGAGCAAAATCTGAAGCAAGACGTTCCGATAGAAGAAGCTGTACTCCTACTAAATTGTTATATATGGCAAAAAAGAAACTAGAGTTGAGCTGTGTTTCTAATATAAATGTTTGCTTGAGAAAGAAAAAAATCAAATCTAGTTTAACTGTCACTGATGCATTAAATGATTGTTTCGTCAATAGTTTAATTAATCATGATGATGGTTTTAGAGTATTGAACCAGGTGAGATCATCTCCAGCCTACTGGGAGAACAAAAAGAAAAACTTATTTTCCATGATAAGACAGTTAGGTAAACCCACGTTATTTATTACACTGTCATCTGCTGAAAAGTTCTGGCCTGAATTAATTCAACTTTTGGCAAAATTGCTACAAAATAAAACAATTAGCATCGAAGAAGCTTTGTCACTGTCTGATAATGATAAAACTCTATTAATTCGTAATGACCCAATCACCTGTGCTCGATATTTTGATCAAAAAGTTTCAAAATTAATGAAATACATAAAAGAGAAAGATTTTGGCCCTTTTGGAAAACACACTGTTATTGACAGTTATGAACGAGTAGAATTTCAAATGAGAGGCTCTCCACACGAGCATATATTTTTATGGCTTAAAGATCCACCAAACCAAGAAAATATTGAGGGAAATAATATAGAGACGTGCATACAGTTTATAGATAAGTATATCACATGCGAATACCAGGAAGACAACCCATATATGAGTTTTTTAAAACATCGCCATACTCACACATGCTACAAAGGGAAGAAAAATAAAAATAAATGCCGTTTTAACTTTCCAATTCCAATGATGCCATTTACAGCCGTACTTTCTCCTCTAGACAAAGAATCACAGACGGATGATATGAAATCAAACTATAAAAAAATAAAAAATTTCATGCATTTACTGTTTATGAAACCAAAAGATATTTCATTTGATGAAATGTTGCAAGAATTGGACTTATTTCAAAACACCTATATTGATGCCATTAAAAGCTCTTTGTCAAGACCTCAAGTGTTTTTAAAAAGAGGAAGCCTTGAAGTTGGAATAAATTCATATAATAAAGATATTTTAAACATATTTGAGGCTAATATTGATGTTCAACTAGTAGTTGAAGAATATGGCCTTGCATCATACATAGTAAATTATATTAGCAAAATTGATTCTGGTATGGTATCTCTACTCAGAGAAGCTGCTACTGACATTAGCCAAGGCATTGGTAACTCAAGAGAAAAATTGAAAAAAATCGCCAATACATTTTTAAACTGTAATCTCATGTCATCGCAAGAAGCAGCATATCATGTTTTGTCATTACCTTTAAGCAAATCAAGTAGGAGCACAGTGTTCATTAATACTAGTAGGATAAATGATAGAGTAATGATGCTAAAGCCTAAAGATATGTTACAAAATATAGATAATAACTCCTCGGAGATTTTCATGGAAAATATCTTTCAAAAATATGCAAAACGGCCTGAAGCATGTGAAAATATTTGTCTAGCCGATTTCACTTCAAATTACTCATTTAGTAAAAGAAAAAGTGAAGAAGTCAATGATGACGCAGAAGAAAATAGTATTCCTACTGAAAGAAATAAGAAAAGGATAATAAGGTATCGAAATTTTAAAATTTTAGCAGATCCACAAGAATACTATAGAGAACAGATTCTGCTCTTTTTCCCTTGGCGGAATGAGCTAGAAGAAATTGAAACCGTTGATTGCAAAGAGAAGTTTATGCAACACCAAGAGGTCATCAAAGAAAATGCTAAGCCTTACTGTTCCATGCCTGATCAGGTTTTAGAAGAAGCTGTCAACACGGTACAGAATGAAGTGAAACATGTTGAAGAAGAGGAAGTTGAAGACTTTGTGAATGATGAACTCCCTAAGCATTACAAAGTCAATGTTATGGATCAAGGGGGATTAACAAAACAAAATTTGGAATTCAACCGTTATTCTACTCCTCAAAAGATTTCCTTAGCACAAGTTAATGCAATGTTACAAAATTTAAATGCAAAACAATCAACTTTTGTTAAACATATTTATAGACTCTGCAAATCTAACACTTTACCTTTCCATATTTTTCTCAGTGGATCTGCTGGTGTTGGAAAATCTACAGTCATAAATGCTTTATTTCAACTTTTAACACATTATTTTGATAATTTACCTGGCTCAAATCCAAATTCAATTAAGGTTTTACTTTCTGCTCCATCTGGAAAGGCAGCATTTTTAATAAGAGGTGTAACACTACATACAGCATTTGCTTTGCCAGTATCACAATTTGGAGGGCAAATGCCTGAATTGGCTAGTGACACTGCCAACACCATAAGAGAAAAACTAAGCAACCTGAAATGTCTAATAATTGATGAAATTTCCATGGTAGGTAGTACTCTCCTCAGCCGGGTCGACACCAGGCTGCGGCAAGTAACAGGTAGAAATGAAATGTTTGGCGGGATATCGGTAATAGTTGTGGGTGACCTCAACCAACTTCCACCTGTGATGGATTCTTTGGTTTTTCTGCCTCCCAAAAATAATGATTTAAATTTACTCTGTGGTATTAACCCTATTTGGGAGGAATTTAAATTTTATGAACTTACTGAAATTATGAGACAAAAAAATGAAAGAGCATTCATTATCGCCCTTAACAACCTAGTACTTGGAAGTATGACAAATGATGACCTAAATTTATTCAAAAGTCGAGAGGTAAAGGAGATTGACGTCCCAAAAGACGTAATCAGACTTTATTATGAAAACTCAAGCGTAGAAGATTATAACAATCTAAAAATTATTACATCAGTCGGTAAAGAACTCAAGTCAGAAGCTACTGATATGGTAATAGGTAAAGTTAGCGAAAAATTAAAAGCAAAAGCCCTGGACTGTATTAAAAAGAAAAAAATTACTGAAACTGGTGGCTTGCCAACATCATTACGTTTAAAAACAGGCATAAAATATATGATAACCACTAACATAGATGTCGAAGATGGTCTTGTTAATGGTACTTGTGGAATTTTGAAGAAAATAACATTCAAAAATAAATGTCTTATTGACAAATTATGGTTTTCTTTCATGCCAGACACAACTGTGGGCTGCAACGCACGAACTCCATTTTTAAATTACATGGAAACTGAAAACATTGATCCTAGTCTTGTCCCAATAACAAAAAGAAGTTTTACATTAAATATTGCAACCCAAAATCATTATCAAATAATTCGGCAACAGTTTCCATTAACCCCGGCTGAGGCACTAACAATACATAAAAGTCAAGGACAGACTTTCGATAGTGTCTGCATAGATTTTAATAAAAAAAATAAATTAAATAGACACCTATTGTATGTTGCTCTTAGTAGAGTCACAAAAATATCTGGTTTATATATACTTGGCACATTCAAGGCTCCAATGCCTCCTCCACCAAATGATCCTACAATGGTTGAGTTGGATAATTTAAGGAGAAACAAACAGCTTGCCATTCTTACTGATGAGGAGGGTGATTGTAATGAAAAAGTTTACGTCTTTGTATAGACTTCTTAATAAGAAATTAAACAGAATTTGAAATGAAAGAAAATGCTTCTACCTATTGATTCACAAATTAACAACATACAGAAGAAGAAATAACAGAAATATGGAAAAAAGCTATAAATATTAAATCACATTATAATGAAATTAACATAAGAGACAACTAATTTAACACTGCACTGATAATCAACAACTGTGAAATATTTTTTTTATAAAAGAAATCATCTAAGCTACAGCAAGTAAGTTTAATGTCTAGTATTCTTGCATTCTATTATTTTACATTCTGTTTTTTGTTATAGGTATATTTTATAACATGAGTTTAGTTTCTAAAATTACTATAATGTTATTCTCATTGATTATTATGACGATACATGGAGCCGATGGAGTTGTCTTAACCCAAATTATGTTTTACTATAAGACGTATACAAAATAAAGTACTGTAGTTATATGCTTATATTTCTCAGCCAGTTAGACAAATATTTCATCATATAAAATGTGCCTACTCTGTGTTATGTGTATGAATATTGATTTTCTAATTTTTTTTTTATAGTTTTTTATTGTAGACTATTAAACTTACAAAATGTTTTTCTTAGATATTCTGTTTGCAGAATACTTATCCTGATTGAAACAAAACCAAGACTTTAAAGAAAACCTTGATCTTGGAGGTATCAAACAAATCCTTCTACCAGTCTTATACCTTACTCTTCCTGCCTAATTTTCCTACATTTCCTGCCATATCCACAGGTAATTATTGATAGCTTTCGTCCATCATGTATAATATTAATTGAACTGTCCAATAATGTCAAAATATTTTATTCAAATATTTAACTCTTTGTCTATATACGTGATTCAATATTTTTGATATCATGGACGATAAATACTGAAATTACAAAATTACATGCCTAAAAAGCAATCTTATATTCAGTTTCTACAATTTTTAATATTTTGTATGTACATTATAAACACTTGTACTTACATAAAATGTTTTCTTATATACTCTGATTGCAGAATACCTATCCCGATTCAAACAAAAAGAAGACTTTTAAGAAGACTTTGATTTTTTTAGATATCAAACAATTCCTTCTACAAGTCCTGTACCTTGATCTCCCTGCCTGATTTTCATATCTAAAGCTATTTAATTTTTTTCATCCACCATATAATATTAATTGGACTGCCCAATAATATATTACCTGATTTACATATTCAACTGTAAATAAAATATGTTTGCATCGTTATTATTATGTTTATATTTTTATTGCTTTCATTCGCTTTTAAAATATATTTACCTTTGGTGAGTCCTTGGAGCCTAGATATTTTAACTCATAATACTATTAAAAAAACTACAAAGCAGATCTCAAATCGCACAGTATACTTGATATTTACATCATAATTACTTTGGTGTTTGAAAACTACTTATGGATGATACCGTAATTAACTCTTAATCAGCTGTTTGAAATTATCCAAGATAGCCGCTAGCTTCCAAGGACACTTAAAATTTTATGCATAGTGATGATTGAGTGTTTTAACAAAGTTTATGACTTAAACATATACTACATTTGATTTTCCAGGTTGTACTGGCTGTCGTCTGTTTTTCAATTCTTATTTTATGTTACACGCTCCAGTTACCCAGAATAAAGTGTTCAAATTTAATGCCAAAATACAGGGTGCGGCAAAACAAATTCCGCAGTTTTGAGGATTAATAAATAAAAAACGTGGATACTTAGAAACATAATATTTTAATCTTATAAATACGTAGAACATACCATTTTGAATTTACTTAGTTTTGAAGATGATGTCGTTAAGATGGCGGCCATTGGCTTCAATACACATTTGTAGTCGTTCTCTGAAGTTCCGTGCAGCTCTTGAGCACATTTCACGGGGTACGGCATTCACTTCTTCGATGATCCGCTGTTTCAGCTCTTGCAGTGTATGAGGCCGTCTTTTAAACACCTTTTCCTTTAAGTAGCCCCAAAGAAAATAGTCACATATACTCAAATCAGGTGACCGCGCAGGCCAGCCAACATCACCCCTCAAAGAGACCAGACGTTCAGGAAACATTTCCCTCAACACATCCATGGATAATCGAGATGTGTGAGCTGTAGCTCCATCCTGTTGGAACCACAAGTCCCCTAATCCATGTTCTTCAACAATGTCATTGATTCTTGGTTCCAAGAAGTTTCGCAGCATTGACACGTAACGTTCAGAATTAACGGTCACTGACACACCTTCTTCCTCAAAAAAGTAAGGGCCTATAACACCAAACTGAGACACTGCACACCACACTGTGACCTTGGGAGAATGTTGCGGTTTCTCGTGCAAAATGTGAGGGTTGTTTTCAGCCCAGTAGCGAAAATTCTGCTTATTGACATGACCACTGAGGTGAAAATGTGCCTCGTCACTGCTGAAAAAAACTGCATCTTCGGGGATCTGTTGAAGCATTTGCTCACAAAGATTTTGTCGGTTCACATGGTCTACAGGGCGTAGTTCCTGGACGCACATAATTTTAAAAGGATGAAACTTTAAATCGTATCGAAGCATTCTTCTTAAGCTACGGTCTGAAATCCCAAGGGCAACTGCATGCCTTCGAGCAGAACGTGTCGGCGAATCCTCAACTGCTGCTCTCACTCGTTGGACATTTTCCGGTGTTCTAACGGACCTACGTCGACCATGATGGCGTGTTCTTAATGTGCTTCCAGTTTCTTCTAACTGCTGAACCCAAGAACGAATCGTTTTTGCGTCCGGAACATTTTTATTCCGTGGAACATTGAATTGTCGTCTGAAGGCCCGTTGTGTAGCAACCACAGAACGACTGTTTTCGTAAAACGCACGCACAGCAAAACCGCGATGCGCACCAGTCCAAACCATGTTAGCTACTGAAATGGGGTCAGCGACAGAACAAAGGGAGACCACCTGCACCTGCCTACCCCCACCACTGCCCGA
The DNA here is from genome assembly GCF_028750875.1 of Macrosteles quadrilineatus. Taxonomy (NCBI): domain Eukaryota; kingdom Metazoa; phylum Arthropoda; class Insecta; order Hemiptera; family Cicadellidae; genus Macrosteles; species Macrosteles quadrilineatus. Next base: position 16,210 of record NW_026543504.1, read on the forward strand.
GCGGCGGGAGATTGAAACTGCGGAATTTGTTTTGCCGCACCCTGTAGTAGGAGAACGTATGAGTCAGTTTACTTATACTGTTTATTTTTAATGGCGATCTTCCCATAAAAACGCATGAAAGTAATGGAAAATCCAATTATTTTTGGAAAAGTCCCGAACGATTTTGATAGTCATTTGATATGTTTATAGTCCTTTAAACTCTAAACAAAATTGTCTAATTGCTGTAAAAGATGGCGACTTCCCATATAAAAAAAACATTCTCACACTTACCAACGAAACAGGTCATTGACTAGCTAATGGGAGAAAGTATGTGTCAGATTGCTGATACCGTTTATTTCACTTTTTTTTAAATTTTTAATTTTTAATGGTGATTTTCCCATAAAACCCATAAAATAACAGAAAAATCAGATTTTCTCAAAAACAGCCCAAACGATTTTGATAAAACTTTAGTATGTTACAGCCCTTTAGATTCTGAACAAAATGGTTTGTTAACTTTGTCATTTTCCCATTAAAACCCCATAAAAAATTTAAAATAGAATTTTTGAAAAAAGTGCCGGTTTTGATTAAAATTAGTATGTTATGGTCATTATAAGACTAAACCGTATAGTGCAACCCTCAATTGCTGTAAAATTTACGGTTTAAAAGTTATTGCCACTTTTGTGATTGTTCCTATAAAATATCATAGGTAACGCCTACCCATGATAAACGTTTTTGACAAGCTAATGGGAGAAAGTATGTGTCAGATTGCTGAGACCGTTTATTGATGATTTCTTATGTTCCAGCGAGCTGTAGTAGAGCAGTGTGAGCACTTGTCTGACACGGTTGTCCGACTGCAGTCTCTAGCAAACAACTCTAACCCTGCGTACAGTGAGTACAACGGACTGTTGTCTGTAGTCAAGCTGTGCAGCCTCAACACTCTCACTTCACATACGCCTGACACCCACGACTGGGCTTTCAAACTCAGGAAGCGAAAGTTTGTTGTCGAGGTATGTCAGCTTTGAATACAAGCAACTATTTGGAAAATAAGGAACGTTTTGGAACAATAGTTTCTGTAAGAAAAACATTGTAATGTTACTTTTTTTGTGACCAAACAAATTGAGGCACTTCTAGCGGTAGACGAGCTTTTCAGTTACTTGGTGACCGAGTAAATAACATCCCCCTTTTTTAGAGATGGTTCTTAAACTTAACCATTGTCTATTTGGTGAAGTTAACCTCAAAAGTGTTTGTAACTGCTGAAAGTGGCTTGTTTATTTATTTTTGACATTGAATCTTGTTGTAAATTAATGGCCTTGATTAATCCAAGTATATCTTAGGATAATCATTACCTTATTAATTTTATGTAGCTCTGGTTGAACTAAATCAATGATAATCTACTTCATGACCAGTTATACTTAACCATTCAGGCGTGTGTTTACAAGGTCAGTAGAGCAGGCAGGTTATCTGCCTCTAGTGTATTTCAAGTTACCTAAGACAGGTAGCCTGCCCGCTAACTGGCTTTGTGTAAACACTGCTTTTAAGATGGTTTGACAATGCCACAACAGCCAAAAACAAAATTACCTAAAAAGTAAATTTATAGAGAAATCGTGGAAAAATTCCCAAATCAAAGGGTTAAAGGATCTCATGCTTATACATTTTGGACGTGAGATACCTGATCTAAATTAAAAGGTTCTATAGTTTTTTTTTATTTACAACTAGCAGAGTACCCGTCCTTCGTACGGGGTTGGCATATAAGTATCAAATGCTTATAGCAGTTATGAGTGAGGACATGGTTTAAGAAATTTCGGTTCTTTTTGAAGTTCGTTCGCTACGCTCACTCACCTTTAGGTTGGAGCTCGTTCGCTGCGCTCACTTTCCTTCAGGTTAGCTCGTTCGCTACGCTCACTTGCCTTCAGGTTAGCTCGTTCGCTACGCTCACTCGCCTCCAGGTTGAAGTTCGTTCGCTACGCTCACTCACCTTTTGGTTGCAAATTAGCTGTTGTCATAAATGTAAAAGAAATAATGCTAGTGCTGCACCCTGTTGGTAATCCTTGTAACTTTAATGCTATTGAAAATCATAGAACAGAACCAACTTGTTTAATTGAAACAGCTGTTAAGATTCATTAATTCCATTTCTCATAAGGTTAACATGGGAACCTTTGCTCCAGAGCCACTGGGGCGGAGCCCGGAAGGATTTTTGGGATAAAAATATGCCTATATGTTAATCGGGAATATGAGCTATCATCATGCCGAATTTCAGCCCGATCCGACCAGTAGTTTTCGCGTTTACTTTTCCCATACACACAGACACCACCTCTTTTTTTTTATAATAGTATAGATTATCAATCAATTATCAATCACACAAACTTTACACTTCATTAACTCACATTGTGCAGTTTAAAATAAGTAATGAATAATAAGGGTTTTCCACTTTTTTGATAGAAACTCCATCTGCCCCCGGAACTGCTAGAGTCTGCACAACGAGAGCAAGACGAAATCATCTCCACTCCAACGATGAGCTGTGCGACAAGTGGAGGAAGAGGCAAAGCTCTGGACTTCTAGAAATAGTTTGAATGTGTCACGTTTGTCTCCCAGTAAAGTTTATAAAGCTGGATTTTCATAGGGGCGGAACGCAGAGAAGCGATTTTAATGGCGGTCTGCTCTGCTGTTAGGTAATCAGTACCGTTAAATTTCCTCAGAAAAGAGGAGAACGGACTCCACACTTCGCATTCCGCACCTAGGAAAATCCAGCTGTAGGGAGAGCCAATGTACTACCATTGACTATTGTTGAACCAGACATTCCATCCCCATGTTAAAGTTATCACCATAATTAGAATTAAAATGGACATAGTTGAATTGAACCAACGAAAGAGTGTTGTGTTGTTATAAATTATTTTTTTATACCAATTTTACAATCAATTATTCAATTTTTACTGATAGGATGACATTTTGTAAGCTATAGCTCCTCATTTGTTGCATGAACTTCCTCAGTAACAAAAACTAACGGATAAAACAAAATTTTAAACTGTAGCACAGTCTATGGCTTATTCAACTGTTTTGTTTTTGTTTAAACAACTTTTGTCTAGATGGGATGTTTACTTGTGTAACCAAAAGTCAATGCTGGAACTTCAACATGGAACTGGGATGTCTATTATTCTCCATAGTTATTTTATTTATGCAACTGTACAAATTTTTTTTAATACCCTGGTACAAAATAATAAAATTATTTTTATTTTTTACGAGTTTGTTCTTCTATAATTTGAAACCTAGAAGTAAAATTTCTTAGAAAAAAAGTTAATATTTTTTTCATAATTCCAAGGAAATTGTGGTCCGACCTGATGGAAGTGGGTCAAAATTATAGGAGGGTAAAGATTGGATGTAAATCCCTATTAAATATTTGTCAGTAAGCCTAGTCCTTAAATGGTCCTTAAATGGTCGGGTAATTGCGTAGTTGTGTACGAACCAGGTGACACACTGGTTTAATGTCCCCACACCTAGTTTAAAAAAAACCTTGGAGGCCAAAGGTGTTAAGCGGGCTAGAGTCATGAATCGTGATAACGAACATAATATCAAGTACAAGTTTAATGATTTTACTGACTTGAGAGAGTGATTTTGCTGAATGTAAAGAATGAGTTATGAAAGTTCCTGTAGATAACAGGCAATTTACGATTTTAATTTTTAATAGTGCTTACTATTTAGAGTTTTCTTAGCGATCAACTTTAACTGTATCATTTTATTGATCAAAATCACGGTAGGGCCTTTACCAGAATCGTTTTAAATTTTATCTTTTGTAGGGCTTTTCCCAGGTGTGAGCAATGATGATGGTACAGTAGCACTGTTGGTTATTGGTACTGAGTTCACACCTGTACACTACATTTTTTTACTTACAAACCTGTACCTGTGGTAGGCTAAGATATATAAATATTTTCAAACCCTGGAAACTTCAGCACCCCGACTTGGGGGGACGTTGGTGACGAATTATAGACAATAGACAATAGACAATTTTCTTTATTTGTGATTTCTTTAAGAAATACAATGGCGTCAGAAAGATTCAGAATGTTTAACATTTAGATTGTTTTAACAGTTTACATTTTCTTTTGTGTTGAAAGTTCATAATTGGTCAAAAAATTCCTTAAGGGAGTACACCGGTCGGTCCACAAGCCAGTCCCAGAGTTGCTGTTTGAATTGGTTTCCTGTTGCGTTCTTGAGGTTGTTTGGAAGAGAGTTGATGATTTTTCGGCCAATATAAGAGGGTTTTCTGCTGTATTGTGTAGTGTGGTGGATCGGAAGGTTGTAGTCGGCTGCTTTTCTGGTGTGGTAGGAGTGAAAATTCTCATTTCTGGGAAGGTTAAGTTTTTTTGTGTACAGGACAACTCCATGGATGTAGAGTGCTGTCACTTTTAGGAGCTTAAGGGATTTAAATGCTTCCCTGCAGCTGTCTAAGCGCTCAAGGCCGGAGAGTGCCCTGACAGCTTTTTTCTGGAGTACCAACACTTTGTTGAGGTTTGCTTCTGATGTTCCTCCCCAAGATATTAAGCAATACCTTATATGCGATTCTATTACAGCATAGTATGCTGTCTTAGCTGTTTCCAGACCTCCTATCCATTTCATCCTCTTTATTACATGGACACCAGATGCAAGTTTTTTGGTCAGGTTGTGTATGTGGTCGTTCCAGGAGAGGTCTTCATCAATTGTCAGGCCCAGCAGTTTTGAGTTTTTTTCAACGGTTATTTCAGGAATTTCTTGGATTTGTTCATGTTTTTGGCTGAAGTTTAACTGGGTTGTTTTTGATGGATTAATGGCCAGGTCATTTTGAAGGCAGTACTGCAGTGCTTTGTCTGTTGAGGATAAGATGTTGGAGTGTAATTCTTGTGGTAAGTCATGCATAAATAGAAGAGTTGTGTCATCAGCGTACATTATTGTTTCACAATTGTCATTCCTAATAAAATCTGGAAAATCATTGGTGAAAAGGATGAACAAAAATGGGCCCATGACTGAGCCCAGGGGCACTCCCCTGTTAATCGAAAGTTGTGTGGACCTATGTACAGATTTTCTCCCATTTGTGTTTTGCTGGATTTCGACAATTTGTGTACGTCTTTTCAAATAGCTTGCCACCCAGTCTTTGGCCATTCCCTCTATTCCTAGGGCTGTGAGTTTGCTTAGGATGAGATTATGGCCCAGGCAGTCAAAAGCTTTGCTGTAGTCAAGTAAGACAGTTGATACATATCTGCGTGCTTCTAGATGGTCAATGATTTGTTCGATTAAACTAGTTAGAGCTGTGGTGGTGGACCTCCCTTTGAGAAAACCATGTTGGTTTTTAGTGATTAGATCATTGCTTTCCAAGTGACTCAGCATTCTTGACAGAGCGACCTTTTCTATTACTATTGAAAAGGTTGATATTAATGAGATAGGGCGGTAGTTTTCTTGTTTAGTGCGTGAGCCTTTTTTGTGCTTTGGGTATATTTTTGCTATTTTTAGGGCGGAGGGAAATTGTCCAAGGCTAAAAGATTTGTTTATTATGCTGACAAGTGGGGCTGCCAGTTGTTCGGCACAGTGTTTTACAACTTTTGATGGCACTTCATCTACTCCACATGACAGCTTTGATTTTAGTGAGGCTATTGTTGCTAAGACTTCTTTAATGGTTGTAGGAGTTAAAATTAGTGGCTGGACATTGTTTTGTGGTAGAAATAGTGGATGTGTAATTTTTTTGTTTTTGAATTGGCTTCTGTTTTTCTCTAAAGTGGAGTCTGCTATTTCTGCAAAATATTGGTTTAGGTGTTCAGCAATGTCAGTAGGGTTATCTAATATTTTTCCCTCTATTTCCAGCTGCAGATTTGGTTCTTCCTTCTGTTTACATTGTTTTTCTTTGTTGATGATCTCCCAGACAGCTTTGGATTTATTATCAGCACTTGTGATGTATTCTGCAGTGGCTTGTCGCTTGAGGGACCTGAGCTTTAAATCATATGTTTTCTTTTTTTCCGACATTGTTGTTTTATCATTTACATTTCCGGTAAGCTCGTATCGGTGTAAGGCATCTAGAAAATCTTCTTTTAGTATTTTGACTTCTTCATCATACTGAACCTTAATTTTCTGTCCTTTCTGCTTAGCTCTTATTTTTTTGATAGGGCAGGCATGGTCCAGTATGAGCCTTACAGTCCTTTGGAATGCAGAGTATGCCTCTTCAGCATCAGGGGTATTGTGCACCTTTATCCAGTTTTCTTTGGAAAGTTCGTCTTTCATGCTATCCAGGTTTTTTCTTGAAAAAATTCTTTTTTGTGACATATCCGTTTTAGCAGTAACTTCACTCTGTATTTTGAGGGTACATGTTTGGCCTGTGTGATCTGCTATTCCAGCGTTAATTATAGCGAAATCTATAGCATTATCATGTGTGTTCGTACAGATACAGTCTATAGAGGTTCTTGAATGGTTAGTGATTCTTGTCGCTGGGAGTGGTAGTCTTCTAACTCCAAAAGTTGACAGTTCCTCTTCAAGATAGTTACTACTGGCATTTTCAGTTAGCCTGTCTATATTGATATCGCCCATTAATACAACGGTCTTGGTGTCAGCTTGAAGTGACTCCAGAACTTCTGATAGGATGTCAATGGCTAACCTAGCTTGTCCCCCTGGTGGTCTATACATACCAAGTAAGTAGCAGTTTTTGTTCTTTATCCTTATTTTCACTAATGCTGCTTCAAAAACTAAGTCTAAACTTTGGTTGGAGATTTCTATTTCTTCTGCCTTGATAGCAGCAGTTTCCTGGATATAGATTGCAACTCCTCCCATTCTATGCTCTTCCCTGCAGGAATATGTGACTAGGTTGTACCCACTAATCTTAGTGAGTAATAACATATCTGAGCTGAGTCCATGTTCAGTAATCACCAAGATAGTGGGTTTGAGTTCACTCATTAGATGATTTATTCTTTCAATCTTTTTCCTAAGACCTTGAACATTTTGGTGAAAAATTGTGATGGAGGTTGTTTTATTTTGTGTAATAACTAAATGTCCCTGATTATCTCTTCTTTGTGCTTTGGGGTTTGTGTTTTGGTTGTTGTCATTCAGGGGGGAAGTTGATTCTATGTTTTGTCGTCTGTTTGTTTCTTCACACCTAAAAAATGGTTTAGGGTCTGATTTGAGTCTTTCAGTATTGATTGGTTATGTTGTTTACATTGTGGTAGCTTATGGTGTGAGATCCCATTTATGTACTCCATGTGTTGGTTTAAAAAGTCTTCAAGTGATTCATTTGGTTGTAGTTTTTTAGCGGTACAGGGAGGTCCTTTTTGTACTTTAAATGTCTGTCTGTTAGCAGGAAGTTTATCAATGATGGGAGATTCTTGTTGTGCACATTGAGTGGACTTGGGGCAAGGAGTAGACTTTAAACTGTTCTGGAGAGTATTTAATTTCGATTTTGTATTGTTTATGTTTATGTCCTTTTCTTTACTTTTTTTCATCTGGAGTGACACACTAAAAATATTCCTATTCATTACCCTTAGCTGTTTCCTTATTCTTCCGTTTGCATCGGTTTTCGGGCTTTCACAAGACGGTGTGGGTTGTGTATCACTGGGGAAGTTTGTATTCTTAGCATTCTCTTGCTGAAATATTTTACTTTTAATTGCTGTTAAAGTGTTTTCTGTTTCTTCTTGCCAGGTCTTCAGCTTCGCTAGCTCAAGTAGCAGGGACAATGAGCTGTTTTGTGTTGGGAGCTCAGAGCTGTGGGTTTGAGATTCGGAGTTTTTGAATGTTAAAGTGTTTTTTGCTTGATGATTTCCAGAAACATTATATTTTGTTGGGTTCTTAATAGTTTGTTGTAGGTTCTTTATTTCTTTTTCTAGATTACAAATTACTTGATCTTTGTCCTTGTCTTGATCTTCAAACATTGTTGTTAGTTCAGCTCTGAGTTGTCTCTCTTTGATTAGCTGTTGCTCAGCTTCATTTAAGGTTTGTGTTATCGATGTTATTTGATTTAATAAAGATTATCAAGTAAATTTGACAGCAAGTGCTTGAAGTGTTACTTTACTGGATATTGACCTAATGGTTATCGACTGTGGTGTCTTGAAGAAGGAAAAATAATCACTGGAAGAAATGTTGTGTTTTATGAGGAAAAATTTAACTTTGGGAGCACACCAATTGAAGACTTGATTCCCGATCATGTACATGAATCCAGATCAAGTAAAAAGGAAGAAAAGAACAAAGAAGAACCCAGATCATTGTCTGATGAAAATCTAAGAATTTCTATACCAGATCTTGAAGAAGAGGAAGAAGAAATTGAAGATCATCAATCAATCAATCAAACAAAATAACTTTATTCATATTGCACATTTTGTACAGAATGGAGTCAGTGATAAAAACACAATATTAAACTTAAGACTACTTACAAAGAAAATTGTTATTATAAAAAAAATCAAATTTCAGGAAGTTGGAAAAAATCTTCTAATTTATACAAGGGTCTGTTGGTGAGAAATAATTTCAATACTTATATTTTTTATATTGTCAGGTAAGCTATTGAAATATTTAACACCACTATAAGATGGAATTTTTTCATAAACCGATAAATTATGTCTGTTGAACGCCAATTCATTACCTTTTCTGGTTGAAAATGTATGAAAAGAGTTCAATTTTGGCAATCTTTCATGTCTTGATTGAATATAAAGGGCTATTTGATAAATGTATAAGCTAAAAACAGTCATAATTCTTATTTCTTTAAACTGCTCTTTTGCGGATGTTTTTGACTTTAGTTTTAACATAATGCGAATTGCTTTTTTTTGAAGTTCCAGAATGCTATGTAGGTTAAAATTTGATGTGCCCCCATAAAGACACAACCCAAAAGAAGTATGTGATTCAATTAAGGAATGATATACTATTTTTAAGGTTTTTAAACTACTAAATTTTGACATCTGTCTTAATGCATGTATGCCTGAGTTGACTTTATTACAAACGTTTTCAACATGACTGTCCCAGTTGAATTTATCATCTATATGCAATCCAAGAAATTTTATTGTTTTAACTTCATTTAGTAAAATTGTATCCATAAAAATATTAAACTCAGGTGAATTTTTGCTCGTTGAAGAAAAATTTATATAATTAGTTTTTATTGTATTCGGTAATAAATTGATTTCATTTAAATATTGGTTACATTTGGTAAGCTCAACAAAAGAAGAGACTTCCACATCAGCATTTGAATTTCCGGATATTTTTATATTGATGTCATCGGCAAATAAACAAACACGATTGGGAGATTCTATCAATGAGGGGAAGTCAGTTAAGTAAATTAAGAATAATAAGAGCCCCAATATTGATCCTTGAGGGACACCATACTTAACAATTTTCGTTGAGGAAGTGTAAGTAATTAATTGGTTATGGCTATTTATGTGATCAATTGTGACATACTGCTGCCTGCCTGTAAGATAAGATTCAAACCAACGCCAAGCTCTCCCTTTTACACCGTTACATTTAAGTTTTTCAAGAAGTAAATCATGTGAGACACTATCAAAGGCTTTTGTTAAGTCTAAGAATATTCCCACTACTTTTTCCTTTGAATCAATTGAATTAATTATAGATTCACAGAAATCGACTCCTGCGTCAATCATGGACCTTCCTTCTCTAAAACCATATTGTTCCTTATCTAATAAATTATTTTCCTCTAAGTATTTTGAAAGTTGTATATGCACAACTCGCTCAAAAATTTTTGAAAATGAGCATAACAATGAGATAGGTCTGTAATTACACACTTCTTCTGGGTTACCATTTTTATAACAAGGTTTAATTTTTGATTTTTTTAATTTTTCGGGGAAGATTCCAGAGATAAAAGAAGAGTTTATAACATGTAGTAATGGTAATAATATATATAGACGAGCCTGTTTAATTATTGGCATTGGTATTTCATCCCAGCCAGTGGAAAATTTATTATCAAAAGAAGTTATAGTGTTATCCAGCTCTTCATAAGTAATTGGTGAAAGACTGAATTTTGATATAAATTTTTTGGAGGGTGAAATAATATTTTTCGAACCAGTAGAAGATAT
>NW_026543505.1:0-26145 GCF_028750875.1 Macrosteles quadrilineatus
ACACAATTGTACAACCTTGTACACACTTGTACAACTTGTACACACTTGCACAACTTTGTACACACTTGTACAGTCTTGTACACAATTGTACAACTTGTACACACTTGTACACCTTGTACACACTTGTACAACCTTGTACACATTGTACAGCCTTGTACACACTTGTACAACCTTGTACACACTTGTACAGCCTTGTACACAATTGTACAACCTTGTACACACTTGTACAACCTTGTACACACTTGTACACCTTGTACACAATTGTACAGCCTTGTACACACTTGTACACACTTGTACAACCTTGTAAAAACTTGTACGCCCTTGTACACACTTGTACAACTTGTACAACCTTGTACACACTTGTACAGCCTTGTACACAATTGTACATACTTGTACACACTTGTACAACCTTGTACACAATTGTACAACTCGTACACACTTATACAACCTTGTACACACTTGTACAACCTTGTACACACTTGTACAACCTTGTACACACTTGTACAACCTTTTACACACTTGTACAGCCTTGTACACGAATTGTACAGCCTTGGTACACAATTGTACAACCTTGTACACACTTGTACAGCCTTGTACACAATTGTACAACCTTGTACACACTTGTACAACCTTGTACACCCTTGTACACACTTTTACTTATCGTACACACTTGTACACCCTTGTACAAACTTGTACATCCTTGTACACACTTGTACAACCTTGTACAAACTTGTACATCCTTGTACACGATTTTACACCCTTGTACACACTTGTACAACCTTGTAAAAACTTGTACAACCTTGTACACACTTGTACACCCTTGTACACACTTGTACAAGCTTGTACACACTTGTACAACCATGTACACACTTGTACAACCTTGTACACACTTGTACAACCTTGTACACACTTGTACAACCTTGTACACACTTGTACAACCTTGTACACACTTGTACAACCTTGTACACACTTGTACAACCTTGTACACACTTGTACAGCCTTGTACACAATTGTACAACCTTGTACACACTTGTACAGCCTTGTACACAATTGTAAAACCTTGTACACACTTGTACAACCTTGTACACCCTTGTACACACTTTTACTTATCGTACACACTTGTACACCCTTGTACAACTTGTACATCCTTGTACACACTTGTACAACCTTGTACAAAATTGTACAAACTTGTACATCCTTGTACACGATTTTACACCCTTGTACACACTTGTACAACCTTGTAAAAACTTGTACAACCTTGTACACACTTGTACACCCTTGTACACACTTGTACAAGCTTGTACACACTTGTACAAGCTTGTACACACTTGTACAAGGTTGTACATACTTGTACAACATTGTACACACTTGTACAACCTTGTACACAGTTGTACAACCTTGTACACACTTGTACAACCTTGTACACACTTGTACAACCTTGTACACACTTGTACAACCTTGTACACATTTGTACAACCTTGTACACACTTGTACAACCTTGTACACACTTGTACAACCTTGTACACACTTGTACAACCTTGTACACACTTGTACAACCTTGTACACACTTGTACAACCTTGTACACACTTGTACAACTTGTACACACTTGTACAACCTTTTACACACTTGTACAACCTTGTACACACTTGTACAACCTTGTACACACTTGTACAGCCTTGTACACAATTGTACAACCTTGTACACACTTGTACAACCTTTTACACACTTGTACAACCTTGTACACACTTGTACAACCTTGTACACACTTGTACAGCCTTGTACACAATTGTACAACCTTGTACACACTTGTACAACCATTGTACACACTTGTACAACCTTGTACACAATTGTACAAGGTTGTACACACTTGTACAACATTGTACACACTTGTACAACCTTGTACACACTTGTACAACCTTGTACACACTTGTACAACCTTGTACACATTTGTACAACCTTGTACACACTTGTACAACCTTGTACACACTTGTACAACCTTGTACACACTGTACCACCTTGTACACACTTGTACAACCTTGTGCACCCTTGTACAAACTTGTACATCCATGTACACACTTGTACAACCTTGTACAAACTTGTACAAACTTGTACAAACTTGTACATCCTTGTACACGATTGTTCACCCTTGACACACTTGTACAACCTTGTACACACTTGTACAACCTGATACACAATTGTACAACCTTGTACACACTTGTACAACCTTGTACACACTTGTACAACCTTGTACACACTTGTACAACCTTGTACACACTTGTACAACCTTGTACACACTTGTACAGCCTTGTACACAATTGTACAACCTTGTACACACTTGTACAACCTTGTACACACTTGTACAACCTTGTACACAATTGTACAGCCTTGTACACGCTTGTACAACCTTGTACACACTTGTACAGCCTTGTACAAAATTGTACAACCTTGTACACACTTGTACAGCCTTGTACCAATTGTACAACCTTGTACACACTTGAACAACCTTGTACACCCTTGTACAAACTTTTAAACATCGTACACACTTGTACACCCTTGTACAAACTTTTACATCCTTGTACACACTTGGTACAACCTTGTACACACTTGTACAATCTTGTACACACTTGTACAGCCTTGTACACAATTGTACAACCTTGTACACACTTGTACAGCCTTGTACACAATTGTACAACCTTGTACACACTTGTACAACCTTGTACACCCTTGTACACACTTTTACTTATCGTACACACTTGTACACCCTTGTACAAACTTGTACATCCTTGTACACACTTGTACCAACCTTATACAAACTTGTACATCCTTGTACACGATTTTACACCCTTGTACACACTTGTACAACCTTGTAAAAACTTGTACAACCTTGTACACACTTGTACACCCTTGTACACACTTGTACAAGCTTGTACACACTTGTACAACCTTGTACACACTTGTACACCCTTGTACACACATGTACAACCTTGTACACAACTTGTACAACCTTGTATACACTTGTACAACCTTGTAAAACTTGTACACCCTTGTACAAACTTGTACACCCCTGTACACACTTGTACACATTTGTACACACTTGTACACCCTTGTACACACTTGTACAACCTTGTACAAACTTATACAATCTTGTACACACTTGTACAACCCAGTACACAACTTGTACAACCTTGTACACACTTGTACAACCTTGTAAAACTTGTACACCCTTGTACAAACTTGTACACCCCTGTACACACTTGTACACATTTGTACACACTTGTACACCCTTGTACACACTTGTACAACCTTGTACAAACTTATACAATCTTGTACACACTTGTACAACCCAGTACACACTTGTACAATCTTGTACAAACTTGTACATCCTTGTACACGATTGTACACCCTTGTACACACTTGTACAACCTTGTACACACTTGTACAACCTTGTACACAATTGTACAACCTTGTACACACTTGTACAACCTTGTACACACTTGCACAACTTTGTACACACTTGTACAGTCTTGTACACAATTGTACAACCTTGTACACACTTGTACAACCTTGTACACACTTGTACAACCTTGTACACAATTGTACAGCCCTTGTACACAATTGTACAACCTTGTACACACTTGTACAACCTTGTACACACTTGTACAACCTTGTACACAATTGTACAGCCTTGTACACACTTGTACACACTTGTACAACCTTGTAAAAACTTGTACGCCCTTGTACACACTTGTACAACCTTGTACAACCTTGTACACACTTGTACAGCCTTGTACACAATTGTACATACTTGTACACACTTGTACAACCTTGTACACAATTGTACAACCTCGTACACACTTATACAACCTTGTACACACTTGTACAACCTTGTACACACTTGTACAACCTTGTACACACTTGTACAACCTTGTACACACTTGTACAACCTTTTACACACTTGTACAGCCTTGTACACAATTGTACAGCCTTGTACACAATTGTACAAACCTTGTACACACTTGTACAGCCTTGTACACAATTGTACAACCTTGTACACACTTGTACAACCTTGTACAACCCTTGTACACACTTTTACTTATCGTACACACTTGTACACCCTTGTACAAAATTGTACATCCTTGTACACACTTGTACAACCTTGTACAAACTTGTACATCCTTGTACACGATTTTACACCCTTGTACACACTTGTACAACCTTGTAAAAACTTGTACAACCTTGTACACACTTGTACAACCCTTGTACACACTTGTACAAGCTTGTACACACTTGTACAACCATGTACACACTTGTACAACCTTGTACACACTTGTACAACCTTGTACACACTTGTACAACCTTGTACACACTTGTACAACCTTGTACACACTTGTACAACCTTGTACACACTTGTACAACCTTGTACACACTTGTACAAACCTTGTACACGTTTGTACAACCTTGTACACACTTGTACAGCCTTGTACACAATTGTACAACCTTGTACACACTTGTACAGCCTTGTACACAATTGTAAAACCTTGTACACACTTGTACAACCTTGTACACCCTTGTACACACTTTTACTTATCGTACACACTTGTACACCCTTGTACAAACTTGTACATCCTTGTACACACTTGTACAACCTTGTACAAAATTGTACAAACTTGTACATCCTTGTACACGATTTTACACCCTTGTACACACTTGTACACACTTGTACAACCTTGTAAAAACTTGTACGCCCTTGTACACACTTGTACAACCTTGTACAACCTTGTACACACTTGTACAGCCTTGTACACAATTGTACATACTTGTACACACTTGTACAACCTTGTACACAATTGTACAACCTCGTACACACTTATACAACCTTGTACACACTTGTACAACCTTGTACACACTTGTACAACCTTGTACACACTTGTACAACCTTTTACACACTTGTACAGCCTTGTACACAATTGTACAGCCTTGTACACAATTGTACAACCTTGTACACACTTGTACAGCCTTGTACACAATTGTACAACCTTGTACACACTTGTACAACCTTGTACACCCTTGTACACACTTTTACTTATCGTACACACTTGTACACCCTTGTACAAACTTGTACATCCTTGTACACACTTGTACAACCTTGTACAAACTTGTACATCCTTGTACACGATTTTACACCCTTGTACACACTTGTACAACCTTGTAAAAACTTGTACAACCTTGTACACACTTGTACACCCTTGTACACACTTGTACAAGCTTGTACACACTTGTACAACCATGTACACACTTGTACAACCTTGTACACACTTGTACAACCTTGTACACACTTGTACAACCTTGTACACACTTGTACAACCTTGTACACACTTGTACAACCTTGTACACACTTGTACAACCTTGTACACACTTGTACAGCCTTGTACACAATTGTACAACCTTGTACACACTTGTACAGCCTTGTACACAATTGTAAAACCTTGTACACACTTGTACAACCTTGTACACCCTTGTACACACTTTTACTTATCGTACACACTTGTACACCCTTGTACAAACTTGTACATCCTTGTACACACTTGTACAACCTTGTACAAAATTGTACAAACTTGTACATCCTTGTACACGATTTTACACCCTTGTACACACTTGTACAACCTTGTAAAAACTTGTACAACCTTGTACACACTTGTACACCCTTGTACACACTTGTACAAGCTTGTACACACTTGTACAAGCTTGTACACACTTGTACAAGGTTGTACATACTTGTACAACATTGTACACACTTGTACAACCTTGTACACAGTTGTACAACCTTGTACACACTTGTACAACCTTGTACACACTTGTACAACCTTGTACACACTTGTACAACCTTGTACACATTTGTACAACCTTGTACACACTTGTACAACCTTGTACACACTTGTACAACCTTGTACACACTTGTACAACCTTGTACACACTTGTACAACCTTGTACACACTTGTACAACCTTGTACACACTTGTACAACCTTGTACACACTTGTACAACCTTTTACACACTTGTACAACCTTGTACACACTTGTACAACCTTGTACACACTTGTACAGCCTTGTACACAATTGTACAACCTTGTACACACTTGTACAACCTTTTACACACTTGTACAACCTTGTACACACTTGTACAACCTTGTACACACTTGTACAGCCTTGTACACAATTGTACAACCTTGTACACACTTGTACAACCTTGTACACACTTGTACAACCTTGTACACAATTGTACAAGGTTGTACACACTTGTACAACATTGTACACACTTGTACAACCTTGTACACACTTGTACAACCTTGTACACACTTGTACAACCTTGTACACACTTGTACAACCTTGTACACATTTGTACAACCTTGTACACACTTGTACAACCTTGTACACACTTGTACAACCTTGTACACACTTGTACAACCTTGTACACACTTGTACAACCTTGTGCACCCTTGTACAAACTTGTACATCCATGTACACACTTGTACAACCTTGTACAAACTTGTACAAACTTGTACAAACTTGTACATCCTTGTACACGATTGTTCACCCTTGTACACACTTGTACAACCTTGTACACACTTGTACAACCTGATACACAATTGTACAACCTTGTACACACTTGTACAACCTTGTACACACTTGTACAACCTTGTACACACTTGTACAACCTTGTACACACTTGTACAACCTTGTACACACTTGTACAGCCTTGTACACAATTGTACAACCTTGTACACACTTGTACAACCTTGTACACACTTGTACAACCTTGTACACAATTGTACAGCCTTGTACACGCTTGTACAACCTTGTACACACTTGTACAGCCTTGTACAAAATTGTACAACCTTGTACACACTTGTACAGCCTTGTACACAATTGTACAACCTTGTACACACTTGAACAACCTTGTACACCCTTGTACAAACTTTTAAACATCGTACACACTTGTACACCCTTGTACAAACTTTTACATCCTTGTACACACTTGTACAACCTTGTACACACTTGTACAATCTTGTACACACTTGTACAGCCTTGTACACAATTGTACAACCTTGTACACACTTGTACAGCCTTGTACACAATTGTACAACCTTGTACACACTTGTACAACCTTGTACACCCTTGTACACACTTTTACTTATCGTACACACTTGTACACCCTTGTACAAACTTGTACATCCTTGTACACACTTGTACAACCTTATACAAACTTGTACATCCTTGTACACGATTTTACACCCTTGTACACACTTGTACAACCTTGTAAAAACTTGTACAACCTTGTACACACTTGTACACCCTTGTACACACTTGTACAAGCTTGTACACACTTGTACAACCTTGTACACACTTGTACACCCTTGTACACACATGTACAACCTTGTACACAACTTGTACAACCTTGTATACACTTGTACAACCTTGTAAAACTTGTACACCCTTGTACAAACTTGTACAACCCTGTACACACTTGTACACATTTGTACACACTTGTACACCCTTGTACACACTTGTACAACCTTGTACAAACTTATACAATCTTGTACACACTTGTACAACCCAGTACACAACTTGTACAACCTTGTACACACTTGTACAACCTTGTAAAACTTGTACACCCTTGTACAAACTTGTACACCCCTGTACACACTTGTACACATTTGTACACACTTGTACACCCTTGTACACACTTGTACAACCTTGTACAAACTTATACAATCTTGTACACACTTGTACAACCCAGTACACACTTGTACAATCTTGTACAAACTTGTACATCCTTGTACACGATTGTACACCCTTGTACACACTTGTACAACCTTGTACACACTTGTACAACCTTGTACACAATTGTACAACCTTGTACACACTTGTACAACCTTGTACACACTTGCACAACTTTGTACACACTTGTACAGTCTTGTACACAATTGTACAACCTTGTACACACTTGTACAACCTTGTACACACTTGTACAACCTTGTACACAATTGTACAGCCTTGTACACAATTGTACAACCTTGTACACACTTGTACAACCTTGTACACACTTGTACAACCTTGTACACAATTGTACAGCCTTGTACACACTTGTACACACTTGTACAACCTTGTAAAAACTTGTACGCCCTTGTACACACTTGTACAACCTTGTACAACCTTGTACACACTTGTACAGCCTTGTACACAATTGTACATACTTGTACACACTTGTACAACCTTGTACACAATTGTACAACCTCGTACACACTTATACAACCTTGTACACACTTGTACAACCTTGTACACACTTGTACAACCTTGTACACACTTGTACAACCTTGTACACACTTGTACAACCTTTTACACACTTGTACAGCCTTGTACACAATTGTACAGCCTTGTACACAATTGTACAACCTTGTACACACTTGTACAGCCTTGTACACAATTGTACAACCTTGTACACACTTGTACAACCTTGTACACCCTTGTACACACTTTTACTTATCGTACACACTTGTACACCCTTGTACAAAATTGTACATCCTTGTACACACTTGTACAACCTTGTACAAACTTGTACATCCTTGTACACGATTTTACACCCTTGTACACACTTGTACAACCTTGTAAAAACTTGTACAACCTTGTACACACTTGTACACCCTTGTACACACTTGTACAAGCTTGTACACACTTGTACAACCATGTACACACTTGTACAACCTTGTACACACTTGTACAACCTTGTACACACTTGTACAACCTTGTACACACTTGTACAACCTTGTACACACTTGTACAACCTTGTACACACTTGTACAACCTTGTACACACTTGTACAACCTTGTACACGTTTGTACAACCTTGTACACACTTGTACAGCCTTGTACACAATTGTACAACCTTGTACACACTTGTACAGCCTTGTACACAATTGTAAAACCTTGTACACACTTGTACAACCTTGTACACCCTTGTACACACTTTTACTTATCGTACACACTTGTACACCCTTGTACAAACTTGTACATCCTTGTACACACTTGTACAACCTTGTACAAAATTGTACAAACTTGTACATCCTTGTACACGATTTTACACCCTTGTACACACTTGTACAACCTTGTAAAAACTTGTACAACCTTGTACACACTTGTACACCCTTGTACACACTTGTACAAGCTTGTACACACTTGTACAAGCTTGTACACACTTGTACAAGCTTGTACACACTTGTACAAGGTTGTACACACTTGTACAACATTGTACACACTTGTACAACCTTGTACACACTTGTACAACCTTGTACACACTTGTACAACCTTGTACACATTTGTACAACCTTGTACACACTTGTACAACCTTGTACACACTTGTACAACCTTGTACACACCTGTACAACCTTGTACACACTTGTACAACCTTGTACACACTTGTACAACCTTGTACACACTTGTACAACCTTGTACACACTTGTACAACCTTGTACAAACTTGTACATCCTTGTACACGATTTTACACCCTTGTACACACTTGTACAACCTTGTAAAAACTTGTACAACCTTGTACACACTTGTACACCCTTGTACACACTTGTACAAGCTTGTACACACTTGTACAACCTTGTACACACTTGTACACCCTTGTACACACATGTACAACCTTGTACACAACTTGTACAACCTTGTACACACTTGTACAACCTTGTAAAACTTGTACACCCTTGTACAAACTTGTACACCCCTGTACACACTTGTACACATTTGTACACACTTGTACACCCTTGTACACACTTGTACAACCTTGTACAAACTTATACAATCTTGTACACACTTGTACAACCCAGTACACAACTTGTACAACCTTGTACACACTTGTACAACCTTGTAAAACTTGTACACCCTTGTACAAACTTGTACACCCCTGTACAAACTTGTACACATTTGTACACACTTGTACACCCTTGTACACACTTGTACAACCTTGTACAAACTTATACAATCTTGTACACACTTGTACAACCCAGTACACACTTGTACAATCTTGTACAAACTTGTACATCCTTGTACACGATTGTACACCCTTGTACACACTTGTACAACCTTGTACACACTTGTACAACCTTGTACACAATTGTACAACCTTGTACACACTTGTACAACCTTGTACACACTTGCACAACTTTGTACACACTTGTACAGTCTTGTACACAATTGTACAACCTTGTACACACTTGTACAACCTTGTACACACTTGTACAACCTTGTACACAATTGTACAGCCTTGTACACACTTGTAAAACCTTGTACACACTTGTACAGCCTTGTACACAATTGTACAACCTTGTACACACTTGTACAACCTTGTACACACTTGTACAACCTTGTACACAATTGTACAGCCTTGTACACACTTGTACACACTTGTACAACCTTGTAAAAACTTGTACGCCCTTGTACACACTTGTACAACCTTGTACAACCTTGTACACACTTGTACAGCCTTGTACACAATTGTACATACTTGTACACACTTGTACAACCTTGTACACAATTGTACAACCTCGTACACACTTATACAACCTTGTACACACTTGTACAACCTTGTACACACTTGTACAACCTTGTACACACTTGTACAACCTTTTACACACTTGTACAGCCTTGTACACAATTGTACAGCCTTGTACACAATTGTACAACCTTGTACACACTTGTACAGCCTTGTACACAATTGTACAACCTTGTACACACTTGTACAACCTTGTACACCCTTGTACACACTTTTACTTATCGTACACACTTGTACACCCTTGTACAAACTTGTACATCCTTGTACACACTTGTACAACCTTGTACAAACTTGTACATCCTTGTACACGATTTTACACCCTTGTACACACTTGTACAACCTTGTAAAAACTTGTACAACCTTGTACACACTTGTACACCCTTGTACACACTTGTACAAGCTTGTACACACTTGTACAACCATGTACACACTTGTACAACCTTGTACACACTTGTACAACCTTGTACACACTTGTACAACCTTGTACACACTTGTACAACCTTGTACACACTTGTACAACCTTGTACACACTTGTACAACCTTGTACACACTTGTACAACCTTGTACACACTTGTACAGCCTTGTACACAATTGTACAACCTTGTACACACTTGTACAGCCTTGTACACAATTGTAAAACCTTGTACACACTTGTACAACCTTGTACACCCTTGTACACACTTTTACTTATCGTACACACTTGTACACCCTTGTACAAACTTGTACATCCTTGTACACACTTGTACAACCTTGTACAAAATTGTACAAACTTGTACATCCTTGTACACGATTTTACACCCTTGTACACACTTGTACAACCTTGTAAAACTTGTACACATTTGTACACACTTGTACACCCTTGTACACACTTGTACAAGCTTGTACAAACTTATACAATCTTGTACACACTTGTACAACCCAGTACACACTTATACAATCTTGTACAAACTTGTGATCCCTTGTACAAACTTGTACAACCTTGTACACAATTGTAAAACCTTGTACACACTTGTACAACCTTGTACAAACTTGTACACACTTGTACAAACTTTTACATCCTTGTACACATTTGTACACCCTTGTACACACTTGTACAACCTTGTACAACCTTGTACAAACCTGTACACCCTTGTACACACTTGTACAAACTTGTACACGATTGTACACCCTTGTACACACTTGTGCACCCTTGTACAAACTTGTACATCCATGTACACACTTGT
This sequence comes from Macrosteles quadrilineatus, assembly GCF_028750875.1. NCBI lineage: Eukaryota > Metazoa > Arthropoda > Insecta > Hemiptera > Cicadellidae > Macrosteles > Macrosteles quadrilineatus. The sequence continues at coordinate 11,834 of NW_026543505.1, forward strand.
ACAACCTTGTACAAACTTGTACAAACTTGTACAAACTTGTACATCCTTGTACACGATTGTTCACCCTTGTACACACTTGTACAACCTTGTACACACTTGTACAACCTGATACACAATTGTACAACCTTGTACACACTTGTACAACCTTGTACACACTTGTACAACCTTGTACACACTTGTACAACCTTGTACACACTTGTACAGCCTTGTACACAATTGTACAACCTTGTACACACTTGTACAGCCTTGTACACAATTGTACAACCTTGTACACAATTGTACAACCTTGTACACACTTGTACAACCTTGTACACCCTTGTACAAACTTTTACACATCGTACACACTTGTACACCCTTGTACAAACTTTTACATCCTTTTACACACTTGTACAACCTTGTACACACTTGTACAATCTTGTACACACTTGTACAGCCTTGTACACAATTGTACAACCTTGTACACACTTGTACAGCCTTGTACACAATTGTACAACCTTGTACACACTTGTACAACCTTGTACACCCTTGTACACACTTTTACTTATCGTACACACTTGTACACCCTTGTACAAACTTGTACATCCTTGTACACACTTGTACAACCTTGTACAAACTTGTACATCCTTGTACACGATTTTACACCCTTGTACACACTTGTACAACCTTGTAAAAACTTGTACAACCTTGTACACACTTGTACACCCTTGTACACACTTGTACAAGCTTGTACACACTTGTACAACCTTGTACACACTTGTACACCCTTGTACACACATGTACAACCTTGTACACAACTTGTACAACCTTGTACACACTTGTACAACCTTGTAAAACTTGTACACCCTTGTACAAACTTGTACACCCCTGTACACACTTGTACACATTTGTACACACTTGTACACCCTTGTACACACTTGTACAACCTTGTACAAACTTATACAATCTTGTACACACTTGTACAACCCAGTACACAACTTGTACAACCTTGTACACACTTGTACAACCTTGTAAAACTTGTACACCCTTGTACAAACTTGTACACCCCTGTACAAACTTGTACACATTTGTACACACTTGTACACCCTTGTACACACTTGTACAACCTTGTACAAACTTATACAATCTTGTACACACTTGTACAACCCAGTACACACTTGTACAATCTTGTACAAACTTGTACATCCTTGTACACGATTGTACACCCTTGTACACACTTGTACAACCTTGTACACACTTGTACAACCTTGTACACAATTGTACAACCTTGTACACACTTGTACAACCTTGTACACACTTGCACAACTTTGTACACACTTGTACAGTCTTGTACACAATTGTACAACCTTGTACACACTTGTACAACCTTGTACACACTTGTACAACCTTGTACACAATTGTACAGCCTTGTACACACTTGTACAACCTTGTACACACTTGTACAGCCTTGTACACAATTGTACAACCTTGTACACACTTGTACAACCTTGTACACACTTGTACAACCTTGTACACAATTGTACAGCCTTGTACACCCTTGTACACACTTGTACAACCTTGTACAAACTTATACAATCTTGTACACACTTGTACAACCCAGTACACACTTGTACAATCTTGTACAAACTTGTACATCCTTGTACACGATTGTACACCCTTGTACACACTTGTACAACCTTGTACACACTTGTACAACCTTGTACACAATTGTACAACCTTGTACACACTTGTACAACCTTGTACACACTTGCACAACTTTGTACACACTTGTACAGTCTTGTACACAATTGTACAACCTTGTACACACTTGTACAACCTTGTACACACTTGTACAACCTTGTACACAATTGTACAGCCTTGTACACAATTGTACAACCTTGTACACACTTGTACAACCTTGTACACACTTGTACAACCTTGTACACAATTGTACAGCCTTGTACACACTTGTACACACTTGTACAACCTTGTAAAAACTTGTACGCCCTTGTACACACTTGTACAACCTTGTACAACCTTGTACACACTTGTACAGCCTTGTACACAATTGTACATACTTGTACACACTTGTACAACCTTGTACACAATTGTACAACCTCGTACACACTTATACAACCTTGTACACACTTGTACAACCTTGTACACACTTGTACAACCTTGTACACACTTGTACAACCTTGTACACACTTGTACAACCTTTTACACACTTGTACAGCCTTGTACACAATTGTACAGCCTTGTACACAATTGTACAACCTTGTACACACTTGTACAGCCTTGTACACAATTGTACAACCTTGTACACACTTGTACAACCTTGTACACCCTTGTACACACTTTTACTTATCGTACACACTTGTACACCCTTGTACAAAATTGTACATCCTTGTACACACTTGTACAACCTTGTACAAACTTGTACATCCTTGTACACGATTTTACACCCTTGTACACACTTGTACAACCTTGTAAAAACTTGTACAACCTTGTACACACTTGTACACCCTTGTACACACTTGTACAAGCTTGTACACACTTGTACAACCATGTACACACTTGTACAACCTTGTACACACTTGTACAACCTTGTACACACTTGTACAACCTTGTACACACTTGTACAACCTTGTACACACTTGTACAACCTTGTACACACTTGTACAACCTTGTACACACTTGTACAACCTTGTACACGTTTGTACAACCTTGTACACACTTGTACAGCCTTGTACACAATTGTACAACCTTGTACACACTTGTACAGCCTTGTACACAATTGTAAAACCTTGTACACACTTGTACAACCTTGTACACCCTTGTACACACTTTTACTTATCGTACACACTTGTACACCCTTGTACAAACTTGTACATCCTTGTACACACTTGTACAACCTTGTACAAAATTGTACAAACTTGTACATCCTTGTACACGATTTTACACCCTTGTACACACTTGTACAACCTTGTAAAAACTTGTACAACCTTGTACACACTTGTACACCCTTGTACACACTTGTACAAGCTTGTACACACTTGTACAAGCTTGTACACACTTGTACAAGCTTGTACACACTTGTACAAGGTTGTACACACTTGTACAACATTGTACACACTTGTACAACCTTGTACACACTTGTACAACCTTGTACACACTTGTACAACCTTGTACACATTTGTACAACCTTGTACACACTTGTACAACCTTGTACACACTTGTACAACCTTGTACACACCTGTACAACCTTGTACACACTTGTACAACCTTGTACACACTTGTACAACCTTGTACACACTTGTACAACCTTGTACACACTTGTACAACCTTGTACAAACTTGTACATCCTTGTACACGATTTTACACCCTTGTACACACTTGTACAACCTTGTAAAAACTTGTACAACCTTGTACACACTTGTACACCCTTGTACACACTTGTACAAGCTTGTACACACTTGTACAACCTTGTACACACTTGTACACCCTTGTACACACATGTACAACCTTGTACACAACTTGTACAACCTTGTACACACTTGTACAACCTTGTAAAACTTGTACACCCTTGTACAAACTTGTACACCCCTGTACACACTTGTACACATTTGTACACACTTGTACACCCTTGTACACACTTGTACAACCTTGTACAAACTTATACAATCTTGTACACACTTGTACAACCCAGTACACAACTTGTACAACCTTGTACACACTTGTACAACCTTGTAAAACTTGTACACCCTTGTACAAACTTGTACACCCCTGTACAAACTTGTACACATTTGTACACACTTGTACACCCTTGTACACACTTGTACAACCTTGTACAAACTTATACAATCTTGTACACACTTGTACAACCCAGTACACACTTGTACAATCTTGTACAAACTTGTACATCCTTGTACACGATTGTACACCCTTGTACACACTTGTACAACCTTGTACACACTTGTACAACCTTGTACACAATTGTACAACCTTGTACACACTTGTACAACCTTGTACACACTTGCACAACTTTGTACACACTTGTACAGTCTTGTACACAATTGTACAACCTTGTACACACTTGTACAACCTTGTACACACTTGTACAACCTTGTACACAATTGTACAGCCTTGTACACACTTGTAAAACCTTGTACACACTTGTACAGCCTTGTACACAATTGTACAACCTTGTACACACTTGTACAACCTTGTACACACTTGTACAACCTTGTACACAATTGTACAGCCTTGTACACACTTGTACACACTTGTACAACCTTGTAAAAACTTGTACGCCCTTGTACACACTTGTACAACCTTGTACAACCTTGTACACACTTGTACAGCCTTGTACACAATTGTACATACTTGTACACACTTGTACAACCTTGTACACAATTGTACAACCTCGTACACACTTATACAACCTTGTACACACTTGTACAACCTTGTACACACTTGTACAACCTTGTACACACTTGTACAACCTTTTACACACTTGTACAGCCTTGTACACAATTGTACAGCCTTGTACACAATTGTACAACCTTGTACACACTTGTACAGCCTTGTACACAATTGTACAACCTTGTACACACTTGTACAACCTTGTACACCCTTGTACACACTTTTACTTATCGTACACACTTGTACACCCTTGTACAAACTTGTACATCCTTGTACACACTTGTACAACCTTGTACAAACTTGTACATCCTTGTACACGATTTTACACCCTTGTACACACTTGTACAACCTTGTAAAAACTTGTACAACCTTGTACACACTTGTACACCCTTGTACACACTTGTACAAGCTTGTACACACTTGTACAACCATGTACACACTTGTACAACCTTGTACACACTTGTACAACCTTGTACACACTTGTACAACCTTGTACACACTTGTACAACCTTGTACACACTTGTACAACCTTGTACACACTTGTACAACCTTGTACACACTTGTACAACCTTGTACACACTTGTACAGCCTTGTACACAATTGTACAACCTTGTACACACTTGTACAGCCTTGTACACAATTGTAAAACCTTGTACACACTTGTACAACCTTGTACACCCTTGTACACACTTTTACTTATCGTACACACTTGTACACCCTTGTACAAACTTGTACATCCTTGTACACACTTGTACAACCTTGTACAAAATTGTACAAACTTGTACATCCTTGTACACGATTTTACACCCTTGTACACACTTGTACAACCTTGTAAAACTTGTACACATTTGTACACACTTGTACACCCTTGTACACACTTGTACAAGCTTGTACAAACTTATACAATCTTGTACACACTTGTACAACCCAGTACACACTTATACAATCTTGTACAAACTTGTGATCCCTTGTACAAACTTGTACAACCTTGTACACAATTGTAAAACCTTGTACACACTTGTACAACCTTGTACAAACTTGTACACACTTGTACAAACTTTTACATCCTTGTACACATTTGTACACCCTTGTACACACTTGTACAACCTTGTACAACCTTGTACAAACCTGTACACCCTTGTACACACTTGTACAAACTTGTACACGATTGTACACCCTTGTACACACTTGTGCACCCTTGTACAAACTTGTACATCCATGTACACACTTGTACAACCTTGTACAAACTTGTACAAACTTGTACAAACTTGTACATCCTTGTACACGATTGTTCACCCTTGTACACACTTGTACAACCTTGTACACACTTGTACAACCTGATACACAATTGTACAACCTTGTACACACTTGTACAACCTTGTACACACTTGTACAACCTTGTACACACTTGTACAACCTTGTACACACTTGTACAGCCTTGTACACAATTGTACAACCTTGTACACACTTGTACAGCCTTGTACACAATTGTACAACCTTGTACACAATTGTACAACCTTGTACACACTTGTACAACCTTGTACACCCTTGTACAAACTTTTACACATCGTACACACTTGTACACCCTTGTACAAACTTTTACATCCTTTTACACACTTGTACAACCTTGTACACACTTGTACAATCTTGTACACACTTGTACAGCCTTGTACACAATTGTACAACCTTGTACACACTTGTACAGCCTTGTACACAATTGTACAACCTTGTACACACTTGTACAACCTTGTACACCCTTGTACACACTTTTACTTATCGTACACACTTGTACACCCTTGTACAAACTTGTACATCCTTGTACACACTTGTACAACCTTGTACAAACTTGTACATCCTTGTACACGATTTTACACCCTTGTACACACTTGTACAACCTTGTAAAAACTTGTACAACCTTGTACACACTTGTACACCCTTGTACACACTTGTACAAGCTTGTACACACTTGTACAACCTTGTACACACTTGTACACCCTTGTACACACATGTACAACCTTGTACACAACTTGTACAACCTTGTACACACTTGTACAACCTTGTAAAACTTGTACACCCTTGTACAAACTTGTACACCCCTGTACACACTTGTACACATTTGTACACACTTGTACACCCTTGTACACACTTGTACAACCTTGTACAAACTTATACAATCTTGTACACACTTGTACAACCCAGTACACAACTTGTACAACCTTGTACACACTTGTACAACCTTGTAAAACTTGTACACCCTTGTACAAACTTGTACACCCCTGTACAAACTTGTACACATTTGTACACACTTGTACACCCTTGTACACACTTGTACAACCTTGTACAAACTTATACAATCTTGTACACACTTGTACAACCCAGTACACACTTGTACAATCTTGTACAAACTTGTACATCCTTGTACACGATTGTACACCCTTGTACACACTTGTACAACCTTGTACACACTTGTACAACCTTGTACACAATTGTACAACCTTGTACACACTTGTACAACCTTGTACACACTTGCACAACTTTGTACACACTTGTACAGTCTTGTACACAATTGTACAACCTTGTACACACTTGTACAACCTTGTACACACTTGTACAACCTTGTACACAATTGTACAGCCTTGTACACACTTGTACAACCTTGTACACACTTGTACAGCCTTGTACACAATTGTACAACCTTGTACACACTTGTACAACCTTGTACACACTTGTACAACCTTGTACACAATTGTACAGCCTTGTACACACTTGTACACACTTGTACAACCTTGTAAAAACTTGTACGCCCTTGTACACACTTGTACAACCTTGTACAACCTTGTACACACTTGTACAGCCTTGTACACAATTGTACATACTTGTACACACTTGTACAACCTTGTACACAATTGTACAACCTCGTACACACTTATACAACCTTGTACACACTTGTACAACCTTGTACACACTTGTACAACCTTGTACACACTTGTACAACCTTTTACACACTTGTACAGCCTTGTACACAATTGTACAGCCTTGTACACAATTGTACAACCTTGTACACACTTGTACAGCCTTGTACACAATTGTACAACCTTGTACACACTTGTACAACCTTGTACACCCTTGTACACACTTTTACTTATCGTACACACTTGTACACCCTTGTACAAACTTGTACATCCTTGTACACACTTGTACAACCTTGTACAAACTTGTACATCCTTGTACACGATTTTACACCCTTGTACACACTTGTACAACCTTGTAAAAACTTGTACAACCTTGTACACACTTGTACACCCTTGTACACACTTGTACAAGCTTCTACACACTTGTACAACCATGTACACACTTGTACAACCTTGTACACACTTGTACAACCTTGTACACACTTGTACAACCTTGTACACACTTGTACAACCTTGTACACACTTGTACAACCTTGTACACACTTGTACAACCTTGTACACACTTGTACAACCTTGTACACACTTGTACAGCCTTGTACACAATTGTACAACCTTGTACACACTTGTACAGCCTTGTACACAATTGTAAAACCTTGTACACACTTGTACAACCTTGTACACCCTTGTACACACTTTTACTTATCGTACACACTTGTACACCCTTGTACAAACTTGTACATCCTTGTACACACTTGTACAACCTTGTACAAAATTGTACAAACTTGTACATCCTTGTACACGATTTTACACCCTTGTACACACTTGTACAACCTTGTAAAAACTTGTACAACCTTGTACACACTTGTACACCCTTGTACACACTTGTACACCCTTGTACACACTTGTACAAGCTTGTACACACTTGTACAAGCTTGTACACACTTGTACAAGGTTGTACACACTTGTACAACATTGTACACACTTGTACAACCTTGTACACACTTGTACAACCTTGTACACACTTGTACAACCTTGTACACACTTGTACAACCTTGTACACACTTGTACAACCTTGTACACACTTGTACAACCTTGTACACACTTGTACAACCTTGTACACACTTGTACAACCTTGTACACACTTGTACAACCTTGTACACAATTGTACAGCCTTGTACACACTTGTACAACCTTGTACACACTTGTACAGCCTTGTACACAATTGTACAACCTTGTACACACTTGTACAACCTTGTACACACTTGTACAACCTTGTACACAATTGTAAAGCCTTGTACACACTTGTACAACCTTGTACACACTTGTATAACCTTGTAAAAACTTGTACACCCTTGTACACACTTGTACAACCTTGTACAACCTTGTACACACTTGTACAGCCTTGTACACAATTGTACATACTTGTACACACTTGTACAACCTCGTACACAATTGTACAACCTCGTACACACTTATACAACCTTGTACACACTTGTACAACCTTGTACACACTTGTACAACCTTGTACACACTTGTACAACCTTGTACACACTTGTATAACCTTGTACACACTTGTACAACCTTTTACACACTTGTACAGCCTTGTACACAATTGTACAACCTTGTACACACTTGTACAGCCTTGTACACAATTGTACAACTTTGTACACACTTGTACAACCTTGTACACCCTTGTACACACTTTTACTTATCGTACACACTTGTACATCCTTGTACAAACTTGTACATCCTTGTACACACTTGTACAACCTTGTACAAACTTGTACATCCTTGTACAAACTTGTACATCCTTGTACACGATTTTACACCCTTGTACACACTTGTACAACCTTGTAAAAACTTGTACAACCTTGTACACACTTGTACACCCTTGTACACACTTGTACAAGCTTGTACACACTTTTACAACCATGTACACACTTGTACAACCTTGTACACACTTGTACAACCTTGTACACACTTGTACAACCTTGTACACACTTGTACAACCTTGTACACACTTGTACAACCTTGTAAAACTTGTACACATTTGTACACACTTGTACACCCTTGTACACACTTGTACAACCTTGTACAAACTTATACAATCTTGTACACACTTGTACAACCCAGTACACACTTGTACAATCTTGTACACACTTGTACAACCCAGTACACACTTGTACAATCTTGTACAAACTTGTGATCCCTTGTACAAACTTGTACAACCTTGTACACAATTGTAAAACCTTGTACACACTTGTACAACCTTGTACAAACTTGTACACACTTGTACAAACTTTTACATCCTTGTACACATTTGTACACCCTTGTACACACTTGTACAACCTTGTACAACCTTGTACAAACCTGTACACCCTTGTACACACTTGTACAAGCTTGTACACGATTGTACACCCTTGTACACACTTGTGCACCCTTGTACAAACTTGTACATCCATGTACACACTTGTACAACCTTGTACAAACTTGTACAAACTTGTACAAACTTGTACATCCTTGTACACGATTGTTCACCCTTGTACACACTTGTACAACCTTGTACACACTTGTACAACCTGATACACAATTGTACATCCTTGTACACACTTGTACAACCTTGTACACACTTGTACAACCTTGTACACACTTGTACAACCTTGTACACACTTGTACAACCTTGTACACACTTGTACAGCCTTGTACACAATTGTACAACCTTGTACACACTTGTACAACCTTGTACACACTTGTACAACCTTGTACACAATTGTACAGCCTTGTACACACTTGTACAACCTTGTACACACTTGTACAGCCTTGTACAAAATTGTACAACCTTGTACACACTTGTACAGCCTTGTACACAATTGTACAACCTTGTACACACTTGTACAACCTTGTACACCCTTGTACAAACTTTTACACATCGTACACACTTGTACACCCTTGTACAAACTTTTACATCCTTGTACACACTTGTACAACCTTGTACACACTTGTACAATCTTGTACACACTTGTACAGCCTTGTACACAATTGTACAACCTTGTACACACTTGTACAGCCTTGTACACAATTGTACAACCTTGTACACACTTGTACAACCTTGTACACCCTTGTACACACTTTTACTTATCGTACACACTTGTACACCCTTGTACAAACTTGTACATCCTTGTACACACTTGTACAACCTTGTACAAACTTGTACAAACTTGTACATCCTTGTACACGATTTTACACCCTTGTACACACTTGTACAACCTTGTAAAAACTTGTACAACCTTGTACACACTTGTTCACCCTTGTACACACTTGTACAAGCTTGTACACACTTGTACAACCTTGTACACACTTGTACACCCTTGTACACACATGTACAACCTTGTACACAACTTGTACAACCTTGTACACACTTGTACAACCTTGTAAAACTTGTACACCCTTGTACAAACTTGTACACCCTTGTACACACTTGTACACATTTGTACACACTTGTACACCCTTGTACACACTTGTACAACCTTGTACAAACTTATACAATCTTGTACACACTTGTACAACCCAGTACACAACTTGTACAACCTTGTACACACTTGTACAACCTTGTAAAACTTGTACACCCTTGTACAAACTTGTACACCCCTGTACAAACTTGTACACATTTGTACACACTTGTACACCCTTGTACACACTTGTACAACCTTGTACAAACTTATACAATCTTGTACACACTTGTACAACCCAGTACACACTTGTACAATCTTGTACAAACTTGTACATCCTTGTACACGATTGTACACCCTTGTACACACTTGTACAACCTTGTACACACTTGTACAACCTTGTACACAATTGTACAACCTTGTACACACTTGTACAACCTTGTACACACTTGCACAACTTTGTACACACTTGTACAGTCTTGTACACAATTGTACAACCTTGTACACACTTGTACAACCTTGTACACACTTGTACAACCTTGTACACAATTGTACAGCCTTGTACACACTTGTACAACCTTGTACACACTTGTACAGCCTTGTACACAATTGTACAACCTTGTACACACTTGTACAACCTTGTACACACTTGTACAACCTTGTACACAATTGTACAGCCTTGTACACACTTGTACACACTTGTACAACCTTGTAAAAACTTGTACGCCCTTGTACACACTTGTACAACCTTGTACAACCTTGTACACACTTGTACAGCCTTGTACACAATTGTACATACTTGTACACACTTGTACAACCTTGTACACAATTGTACAACCTCGTACACACTTATACAACCTTGTACACACTTGTACAACCTTGTACACACTTGTACAACCTTGTACACACTTGTACAACCTTTTACACACTTGTACAGCCTTGTACACAATTGTACAGCCTTGTACACAATTGTACAACCTTGTACACACTTGTACAGCCTTGTACACAATTGTACAACCTTGTACACACTTGTACAACCTTGTACACCCTTGTACACACTTTTACTTATCGTACACACTTGTACACCCTTGTACAAACTTGTACATCCTTGTACACACTTGTACAACCTTGTACAAACTTGTATATCCTTGTACACGATTTTACACCCTTGTACACACTTGTACAACCTTGTAAAAACTTGTACAACCTTGTACACACTTGTACACCCTTGTACACACTTGTACAAGCTTGTACACACTTGTACAACCATGTACACACTTGTACAACCTTGTACACACTTGTACAACCATGTACACACTTGTACAACCTTGTACACACTTGTACAACCTTGTACACACTTGTACAACCTTGTACACACTTGTACAACCTTGTACACACTTGTACAACCTTGTACACACTTGTACAATCTTGTACACACTTGTACAGCCTTGTACACAATTGTACAACCTTGTACACACTTGTACAGCCTTGTACACAATTGTAAAACCTTGTACACACTTGTACAACCTTGTACACCCTTGTACACACTTTTACTTATCGTACACACTTGTACACCCTTGTACAAACTTGTACATCCTTGTACACACTTGTACAACCTTGTACAAAATTGTACAAACTTGTACATCCTTGTACACGATTTTACACCCTTGTACACACTTGTACAACCTTGTAAAAACTTGTACAACCTTGTACACACTTGTACACCCTTGTACACACTTGTACAAGCTTGTACACACTTGTACAAGCTTGTACACACTTGTACAAGCTTGTACACACTTGTACAACATTGTACACACTTGTACAACCTTGTACACACTTGTACAACCTTGTACACACTTGTACAACCTTGTACACACTTGTACAACCTTGTACACACTTGTACAACCTTGTACACACTTGTACAACCTTGTACACACTTGTACAACCTTGTACACACTTGTACAACCTTGTACACACTTGTACAACCTTGTACACACTTGTACAACCTTGTACACACTTGTACAACCTTGTACACACTTGTACAGCCTTGTACACACTTGTACAGCCTTGTACACAATTGTACAACCTTGTACACACTTGTACAACCTTGTACACAATTGTACAAGGTTGTACACACTTGTACAACATTGTACACACTTGTACAACCTTGTACACACTTGTACAACCTTGTACACACTTGTACAACCTTGTACACATTTGTACAACCTTGTACACACTTGTACAACCATGTACACACTTGTACAACCTTGTACACACTTGTACAACCTTGTACACACTTGTACAACCTTGTGCACCCTTGTACAAACTTGTACATCCATGTACACACTTGTACAACCTTGTACAAACTTGTACAAACTTGTACAAACTTGTACATCCTTGTACACGATTGTTCACCCTTGTACACACTTGTACAACCTTGTACACACTTGTACAACCTGATACACAATTGTACAACCTTGTACACACTTGTACAACCTTGTACACACTTGTACAACCTTGTACACACTTGTACAACCTTGTACACACTTGTACAACCTTGTACACACTTGTACAGCCTTGTACACAATTGTACAACCTTGTACACACTTGTACAACCTTGTACACACTTGTACAACCTTGTACACAATTGTACAGCCTTGTACACACTTGTACAACCTTGTACACACTTGTACAGCCTTGTACAAAATTGTACAACCTTGTACACACTTGTACAACCTTGTACACAATTGTACAGCCTTGTACACACTTGTACAACCTTGTACACACTTGTACATCCTCGTAAAAACTTGTACACCTTTGTACACACTTGTACAACCTTGTACAACCTTGTACACATTTGTACAGCCTTGTACAACCTTGTACACACTTGTAGAGCCTTGTAAAAACTTGTACACCCTTGTACACACATGTACAACCTTGTACACAACTTGTACAACCTTGTACACACTTGTACAACCTTGTAAAACTTGTACACATTTGTACACACTTGTACACCCTTGTACACACTTGTACAACCTTGTACAAACTTATACAATCTTGTACACACTTGTACAACCCAGTACACACTTGTACAATCTTGTACAAACTTGTACTCCCTTGTACAAACTTGTACAACCTTGTACACAATTGTAAAACCTTGTACACACTTGTACAACCTTGTACAAACTTGTACACACTTGTACAAACTTTTACATCCTTGTACACATTTGTACACCCTTGTACACACTTGTACAACCTTGTACAACCTTGTACAAACCTTTACACCCTTGTACACACTTGTACAAGCTTGTACACGATTGTACACCCTTGTACACACTTGTGCACCCTTGTACAAACTTGTACATCCATGTACACACTTGTACAACCTTGTACAAACTTCTACAAACTTGTACAAACTTGTACATCCTTGTACACGATTGTTCACCCTTGTACACACTTGTACAACCTTGTACACACTTGTACAACCTGATACACAATTGTACAACCTTGTACACACTTGTACAACCTTGTACACACTTGTACAACCTTG